>NW_023460722.1:0-32936 GCF_013731165.1 Rhagoletis pomonella | reverse complement strand
AAAATGTGTATGTAAATCCAGCACATAATTTATTTTAAATATCATGTCTAACTTTTCTACCTATTATGATTATCTTTGATCAATTTCCATAAAATTATTTACCCAACATTTATACAATGTACAATGCTATACAGAAATAAAATACGAAAGCGTCATTTTTTAATACAAATCATATTTAATATATATGTATTTGCATTGAGTAGAACATGTCACAGAAATAATCAAAAATATATAAACATCGCCATTTAGAATCACTAAGAAAGAAACAATTAAAACACAGAGATAATTTTGGCCTCAGGACACTACTACACATCTTCATATACAAATACACTTCATCTTGGGGGGGGGGGGGGGGCCTGTTAGGCGTATCAGGGCAGTGAGGGTTGAGTAGAAACATAGTCGTTCGTGCGCTTACTTCCACTACTGCTTCTGTTGCTCGGGACAGGCCATTTGGTATAGGAACTGTATCATGGTGCGTGTTGGGCGACCCGTCATACGATCCTTCAGCAAATACGGCAAGGTGCCATATTTTGTCAGCATTCCAACGCCTCGAATATCTAAATGCGCCCAGTCCACACAGGGAACAAATTGCTGTGCAAAGAAAATAGAGAGAAGGGGGAAAAATAAAGATAAAATAAGCCACCTGATAGAAAACATCATTGCTTACATGCAAAATGGCAGCCGCTAGGCAGGATGAAGCTGGTCCTTTACCAGTATTGCAGACGTCAAAACTAACATTGTCTACAAAAAAAAAAACAAAAAACATTGAAAAATTAATCAATCCAAACACACATGAGTGATCGCTCGATTAATGTGTACTCACTTGTTACCAGGTACTTGTAGTAGTTCCAAAGTGGTAAGCGCCACATGCGATCGCCTGTTAGTGAGCCAGCTTTTTGAAATTGCTTCCAAATGTAGTGCGAGTTGGAAAATATGCCTGTTGCACCACCACCCAAAGCTTTCTTAACGCCTATACCCAGCGTAGCAACGTCGACCACAAGTCGAGGTTTGTAGGTGGTCTGAGCATAGATCAATGGATCCGCCATCACGACAACACCCGCCTTATCCGTATCCTATAAACAACATGGTGTTAAATACGAGAATATTTCAATGGTTTGGATTCAATTTCATGCTTACACTTATTGCCAATGATTTGCCGTTGAGCAACGTGACTACGTCACCTGGTTTGCAAGCCATACCCGAAGGCATATTCTCGCAAAGTGGTATGACAGCAGAAATATTGATAGGTAGCGATAGAGCAGCGGCGGCACGAATGGATGCAACCACAACCGCAGCACCGGCCATGGCGCCACGATACTCATCCATACCCTTGCAAGTGCGCAAGCAGATACCACCGCTAAAAATAATTGATAATCAATTAGTGAACTAAATAATTTTTTCATAATAACACGGTGTTACACTGACCATAAACTTTTTAAGTACAGTACAGGTCGTAGAGCTGGTTTAAATATTTTGTTACACTCCTCAAATTCTGAACTTATTCTTAAAAAAAAACATTTTTACAGGACTTGCCCGGTTATTTTTTACCCAATTTGAAGTTTTAAGATGGCTTCGAAGAAGAATATTTATACTATGTATTTAAAGATATAATACGTTTTGTTAGTAAATTTTTGGAATAAAAAATGTTTGGCAAAAAACAAAAAAGTAAATGTGGAAAAAATAAAAAATGGCGCAAATTTCAGGTTCCAAAAATTATTATAAAATTGTCCTCATAAAACTTATTATTTCTCTCAATAGTACCAATATTGTTCTTTCTTAAGCCTTATCAAAAAAAAAAAAAAAAAGTAATCGAACTAAAAATTGTTTAGTGCGGGAGTCATACGAAAATGGTTTTTTAAGAATAAGTTGAGAATTTGAGGGTGTTAGAAAAATTCTTAAAACAGTTTCGTGAATTACTTATTCTGTAACAACTTGTAATTACCAATTTTCATTTTATTTATTTTTTGTTTAAATTCATGTTTCTAAAGTTTATTTTAGTTTTTTATTTATTTTTTTCGTCAAAAATTTATCTTCGTTTTTGTATTTAATTTTTTATTCAATTATAGAATTTTTTTTTTATTTTATTTTTTTATTTTTAATATTTTTATTCATTAATGCTATTTAATTTATAATACCCTCTGATAATTCTAAATAATTTTGCATCTTACCTATTGAATGTCATACCCTTGCCCAACAACAAGATTGGCTTTTCTTCCGGCGCTGTGCCGCAATAGCTAATCTCTAGCAGCACAGGTGGCTCACATGAACCCTTTGCAATCATTAAAAACGAATTGAGATGTTGTTGTTCGATCCACTCCATTGTACGAATCTCCACAGTGACACCACAAGGGCACAATGCATCCACAGTCGCTTGTGCAAATGCGGTGGGTGTCATTTGATTAGCTGGACCATCACTTAGACGCCGAGCAAGATTTTGTGCTTCAGCTTTGAAGAGACCACGCGTCCAAGCGTCTATGTCGGGTGAGTCGTACAGTTCCAATTTGGGAGTCCCGGTTCGGTCTTTTTTCCTTTTGTTGTCCTGATAACGCCATATCGCTAGAGCACTACCTTCGGCAGCTTGTTCGGGGTACTCCATGGAATCGACGAAGACCTCTGAACAACCTTGCATCTGTAGGCTGCGGGCACCGACACCAGCGGCGACCCGAACATTTTCCTAAATTATCGCGAAGTGGTACGTGATTGCAGAAAATCATTTAAAAAATTAATCGTTTTTCAAATTGGACACATTTTTTGGGCATCGAAACGCAAATCGTAACTATAGCTTTTTAGTTACTCAAAATTAGGATACGGTAGTGCAATTTTGATTACATTACAGATTTTTTTTTATGAATGGAAAGATTTTTCTGTCAAATAATTTTTTCAATGACGGCATATTCGTAAAATTTTAATTGTCATATTTACTAAAGATTTTTTTTAACTTTCTTTGCTGTCAAAGTTTACAGTTTTTTAAATTTAAAGCCTTTTATAATATTTTATAATATTGCGAGTGTATGGATAGTTTCATTACTTACCATGCCTTCGTCCAACATTTCCAACTCATTGAAACCGGCGCCCTCACGTCCAACACCGATCACTGCTATAGACCGAAACTCCTGATCAATATTGTTAAATACTTTCCCCCTGCCCAATTTTCCGGACAGATTCGTTCTAGGATCGCGATCATCCGAAAATTGGGAAATTAGTTTACAGGCTACCAGTTAAATTCTATGAAGATAAAAACTTACTCTTTGATTAATTCCGATACTTTGCCCTGTACACGATCATCGAATTTCTCCCCGCTTGATGTTAGCTTTGGTTCTTTCTCACCCTCCTTCTGATACAGTCCAATCACAAGTCCTTTCTGGAATAAATCACACAAAAAATCAGCATTGCGTAACAACAAGTGTTTTCAAGTGCAATGCGATCTGATGCTTTCGAAATGGCTTTAAACAGTTGACCTTACCGTTACACGCGAATCATCAGCGTAAAACCTCCGATAGACTTGTTGCAATTTTTTCACATTACCAAATCTCCGCAGAGATCCAGTTAGCCAATTTGCCATGCGTATCGAGGACATATTTTGCAAGTAGTTTTATTGATTTAATTTTAATTATTTCCTTTTATGCAAATTTTTATATATAAAACGGTTTTCAGCTTAAAAATTTTCAATAAAAAATAAATTTGAAATTTGGATTTGACTGAATATTTTTCACAGCTTGTTACAGTTCGTTGAGTGAATTGATTGATTTACAAAGTGCAAGTTTGCAGTACAGTTTCAAAGTGATCTTGAATTATTTTAGATAATTTTTTTTTCTATGGTAGATCGGTAACTTGACACAATATTGATTAACTCATCCGTTCAATATTTAACCGAAAGTAAGAATGGAGAGAGTAGTTTTAATGTTTTTTTTCGATTAAGTTGTGTTATAAATATTCATATAGAATAGAAGATAATACGGCTACTTAATCCCTCGCATAGTAAGTAAATTTAAAATAAAAATTCTTGGCCTGGCCTTAAACCCCAGAGTACCAGTCTTTTGTTTATGAAGAGTTGAAAATGTGCATAGCGATATTTTAATAAAGGTCTACTGTATGTATGTATGTATGCATTTAGGCAGTTATTAAAATGTCGCAATTTTTTGTGTTTTTTTTTCCAAAATGCCGCTACGTGGAACTCGTCGAATTTTGCCTATTTTCAAGACCAAACTACCTGAAGCTGTTATTATCTTACCGCTTAGCATACCTCTAATTGAGGCCATGAGAGCAGAAGTGGCCTAACCCGAATTTTTTTTTGTGTGTTTCCCTACTTAAAATAGTCTTAAATGAGATAAATTTTAAAATGACGGTCGCTTACATAACCTATCATCAAAATAAGTAATAATCGACCTCTAATTTAAGATTTGTTACATTTGAAACTATTTTAAGAATTTAAGTACAAGAAAAAAATTGTGGGTTACGCCACTTCTGCTCTCATGGCCTCAATTCTACTTCAGTTATTTGTAACGGACAGAATTACATACATATATGACTCGTAAACTGGCAAAATTGAGGGGTTTTTGTCGTATTTCAAAAATGTTCAATACCTTAATAAATGTCGGAGATTTTGCATTTTTAAAAGCTTTTATTATGTTTCACCTGTGTGTAATCAAATCTTGCACAAATATTTAAACCAACTTCCCGATGAGCTAGAGACTTGAGACTTGAAACTGTATAACGGCTTAAATTTTATTTAAAAAGGATCGTGTATTTAATTGTGCTCCGTTTTTTGCAATATTTTGCTTTTATTTAAACAATTTTCTTACGAATCTACATACATATATGTAAGTATGTATATATATAACACTATTAAATAGAACATTCGCTATAACAACGTGCGTAATAGTAAAATACGCAAGCATTAAATTGCACCTCTACCAATTAAAAAATAAAGCGTTTCATGTTCTATTAGAACCATTTCCTGTAGGTAGCATCCATGAGCTTATCAGTAAATTTGTCTATTGGGCCAATAATTAATGGAATTGAACACAAACCAATAGCGGTGGGCGTTATTTTTCTAAAGGCTTTTCTAACGTCGGCTTTGCGCATGAGATAACCAGTTAACCATGTAATTCTGCAACAAAAAAAAAAAAACAAATTTATTAGATACCTAGATCAGTACATGGGTGTTCTTCCGTAATTTATAAACACCTGTTTATTGTAACGCCAGGAATGAAGACTGAGGCTACCATTTGCCATGTAAATACATCGCCGGTAACGATAGCTATTTGTTTAGCGCTACTTCCACGTTGATGTTCTTTCACCGATTTGTCAATGGCATCAGCGCAGACATAAGCAGTGGCGAGTAAGTAGGACGCACGAACTAAATTGCGATGTATAAGCGGACGGAAGGCTTCGCCGACCTCATTGGAATAACCTGATGAAGCGTAGTTTAAAAATTAATTGTTGTGGTATAAAATGCTATTATTTATTGGTGGATTCTTCCGATATGTTGAGGTGGTGAAATTTGCATCAAATTTCCGCCACCCCTTGCCTCAGAAACGAAAAATGGCACTCAAGATGGCACAACGCCCAAACTCGTTTTTCTCCAAATCAAATTTGTCAAGAAATCTTATTTATTTAGTTCAATAGTTTACAGAAAAAAAATTATTTTCAAAATACATCAAATACTATTATTATAGGTACTAGATAAGGTTCTTGGAAGAATTGGTGGATTGTTAATAGTTTTATGGCTGTTGTGAAATCGTTGCATACCAGAGCGCCATGTTGCAGTCTTTATTGCATCATACAGAGCACCATGAATAAGTAAGGTACGCAAGCATACATACTCACCTAAATATCGTAGTGGACTATCCCTATAAACATCGTATTCCTTGCTCATTTTGATAATAGTTCAGCTTATAATATATATAATTTTCAGCTTAAAGAAAAAAATACCAGCGGGGATTATTATATAATACTAAGACTGAACAATGTGTGAACAAGTTAATAACTTACATGAGCATGCCAATTAAAATCACTTGTTATTGATGCCCTTCCTCCTCCAAAGAGTCCCAAAGTATTCACTTGTTATTTATCTTTCCGTCATTTTTGTTTTTAATTTATCATCAACCTCAATTGTTGGCAAAGCTTGCTTGTTCCCTTTTTCTTTACATGTGAACAAAAACCAAAAATTTACGAAATTGGGGAGCAAAACATAACTGATCAAAAGTGGCCAGATCAGATCGATATCAATTACAGCCATTTGAATGCCCAATATTTGGATTTGTAAAAATAATCGAAACGTAAGTCTAGGTTCTTTGATTATAGTACATTTTTTTTGAAACTGCGTTTTACACAGATTTTGGGAAAATTTCGATACAGTGTACTCTTAATCGGAAAATACCGGGTATGAGGCATGGCGCAACAATGATTTCACCATAGGTATGAGGGGTGTAAGAGTGAACACCCCAGACCGCGGAGGCTTCTATTTTTAAAAGTTATTGACCGAAATCACTTGAGCTATTACACCCACTCTATTGAAACGATCAGCCTGATCATGAGTTTCATTTTCCCCGAACCTTTTCACTTTTCACTTTTGGTATGGACGGGATAAAAATTTCCGGGTGCATTTTTTTCGGGTGAAACAGGGTAAGGCAAAATATTTCTGCGCGCAACTTCTTTCTGTGTAGGCGGTATAAGGCAATATATTTCAAAAGGCTTTCAAATTGCGAAACTTCAGAAAGCAGTTGCATGTGCAGTCACACATCAATCCCGCCAATCGGTTTGGCAATTTTCTTCCTTTCGCCATCTTAAACCAAGAAAAAGCAACCCTGGCGTTAGAAGAATAAAAAGGAAGAAGCGAACAGTATCGCAAAACGAAATCGTCACGAACCAAGTGATGAAAAACAACAATGCAACAAATGTCAAATGCGCAACGAATGGTAGGCGATAAGAAAAAGTACGAAATAGCGAAAATTCAACTGGAGGCATTAATTTAAGGAAAATCTACGTCTTTTTATTATAAAATAACTTTTTCTTGGATTTGTTGTAATACAAAATAAAAGGTAAGGAAATAAAAAGTTAAATTGATATGCGAATCGAATCTCTGTGGCCATACCTAGATACAGGCATCAAAATGATCAACTGCAATGACTGCGAAAAAATTTATGAGAACTCTGTGCGTGGATTAGTCATTCCTTAAATTTGTTTGTTATATCGAGTTTAATGTTGCGAACTATTGACTTTTATTTTTATAAATTTACGTTGATATTTGCTTTAAAAAATAATTCAGATCGCTTATACCACTCGAAAGTAAACAAAAAATGAAAAACTTAACCTACGAAATCGATTTTGCCTGCACCATTTTTTTTTTGTACATACCGCAGTGATTATAACTTTATAAGTGACATCATTTTATCGGAGATGTCAGCTGGGCAGGACATTTATAGTTGGAAAAACAAGAAAGATTCATAGCGTATCTACCTATGTACTTACATATGTGTTTACCTTCACATTTAATGCGTTATTATTTTATGAACAACTTAGTGACGCGACAAGCATGGCCTCGGGCACAACTTTGCAAAAAGCTATCGACTTGGTGACCAAAGCGACGGAGGAAGATCGCAACAAAAATTATGCGGAAGCGTTGCGTCTGTATGAGCATGGTGTTGAATATTTTCTGCATGCTATCAAGTGTAAATACATATATTTTTAATAATTCGGATAAGATATATTTTCATTACACATCTTTTTAGACGAAGCACAAGGCGAGAAGGCCAAGGATTCGATAAGAGCCAAGTGTCTACAGTACTTGGACCGTGCTGAAAAACTTAAGGAGTATTTGAAGAAAGGCAAAAAGAAGCCTGTAAAAGAAGGCGAATCCAGTACCAAGTAGGAAACATATTTTTGAAATGAACTTACGAACTCTTTCTAACCAACTTCTAAAATATTTTAGGGATGACAAAGACAAAAAGGACGATAGCGATTCAGATGGTGAAGATCCTGAAAAGAAAAAACTGCAAGCTAAATTAGAAGGAGCTATAGTCATTGAAAAGCCGCATGTGAAGTGGTCCGATGTAGCTGGCCTAGATGCTGCAAAAGAGGCTCTAAAAGAAGCGGTTATCCTGCCAATTAAGTTTCCACATCTTTTTACTGGTAAACGCATACCCTGGAAGGGCATTCTGCTCTTCGGCCCACCTGGTACTGGCAAATCATATCTTGCCAAGGCTGTCGCGACTGAGGCAAACAATTCAACTTTCTTTTCCGTGTCCAGTTCGGATTTGATGTCTAAATGGTTAGGTGAATCTGAGAAGTTGGTCAAGAATCTCTTCGAGTTAGCACGTCAACATAAACCATCTATCATTTTTATTGACGAAATCGATTCTATGTGCTCGGCGCGTTCGGACAACGAGAATGACAGCGTGCGTCGTATCAAAACAGAGTTTTTGGTGCAAATGCAAGGTGTAGGCAACGACACCGATGGTATTCTCGTATTGGGCGCCACCAATATACCATGGGTGTTGGACTCAGCTATACGGCGACGATTCGAAAAACGTATATACATTCCGTTGCCGGAAGCACAGGCACGTCTGGTAATGTTTAAAATACATTTAGGCAATACCACTCATGTGCTAACTGAGGCCGATCTTAAAGTGCTGGCATCGAAAACCGATGGGTAAGTATGCATTACTTATGGTGCAACTTGGAACTGAATTAAATGTCATTTGCAGCTACTCCGGCGCTGATATTTCAATAGTTGTTCGTGACGCACTCATGGAACCAGTGCGCAAAGTGCAAACCGCCACCCATTTTAAAGTAAGCTTCTTAATTTCTTACCAATTGAAATTTCGGCTTTTAATTCTTTGCTTTTATATTTTATTAGCGAGTAACCGGTCCATCACCAACAAATAAAGAAGAGGTAGTTGATGACCTGTTGGTGCCGTGTTCACCAGGCGATGAAGGCGCAACTGAAATGTCTTGGATGGATGTGCCCAGTGATAAATTATTTGAGCCTCCAGTTACTATGGTACAACTTAAAGAGTCTTTTATTTGTTCGTTGTTTGTTGTTTAACAAAATAAATATTTTTTATATTTTTAGCGTGACATGCTGAAGTCCTTGTCTCGCACCAAACCCACTGTGAACGATGATGATCTAGTAAAGCTGCGCAAGTTCACTGAAGACTTTGGACAAGAGGGATAAATTGTAGAAAAGCTAAGAATATTTGATTTTATTATTAAAATAAGTGAATACTGTACGCAAATTGATCAATTGTTGCCTATTTGATATAAAGCAAACAAACAAGAAATCGCCGTGAAGGACCGTCGTACAGTGGTTAAAAATTGGCATTTAGTGTTCATAATTCACTGGAGCCTTCATTTCTCGCCCAATTTGTTATTTTTTTTTTAAGTTGAGCTCGATATTTTAATTTTTGTTTGTTTGTATAGAATTTTTTAGTGCAAAGTATATAAAAAGTAGCAATTTTGAAGAAAATCGACTCTCCTGTTCCAGTTAATAAATCTTACGTAATAAAAACTAGTTGAAAGCAAACCGAGGACTCTACACCTCCCAAAAAAAAAAAAAAATTAAAATCTGAAATGTTATAAAAAATGTTCACAAAAATTATTTATTTATTTTTTTTGGGTTTTTATAAACATTTTGGCTATGCGGTTTTATAGATCATTAAGTTTTAGTATAATAAAGTGCAAGCCGCGTTCATTTGTAATAATATAACAAACGCTTCTATTTCTCATTTAGCAATGCACATTTGCTCGAAATGTTAGCTAAATAATATTGATAATCAACGCGATATTATATTAAAATTTATTGATCTATAAAGCTGCATACCCAAAATTTTTCTAGAAACTCAAAATTTTTTATTTTAATTTTGGTGAAAATTTTTGTATAACATTTCATATTTTTACGTTTTTATTATGTAAAATTTATTAACTGGAACAAGAGAGTATATTTTCTTCACAATTGCTTCCTTTTTTGCACTTTCCATTAAAAAAATTTAATACAAACAAACCAAAATTCAAAAATCGGGCTCAACTGGTCTTTTGCAAATAAAAATAAAAATTTAAAATTAACAAATTGAGTGAAAAATGAAGTCTCCAGTGAATTATGAACACTAAATTCCAGTTTTGAACCACTGTGCATTGGCGGCTGAAATTCATTAAACCTCTTTCTGACCAACTCGATATCTAAATTAAGCTATTGGTAAAAAACAGATTTGTAGTAAAATTTAAGTATTTTCTTCTGTCGTAATGTCCACATTGCATTTTTTATTTCATTTCGGCATTATAAATTTATGCGTCGTACTGAAGTGAAAAGCGTTTTCAAAATGGCGCTGTATCAAATGCTGAATATTTTTTTTTTGTAATGAGCTCATTGTATGCGAATATGGAGTAGGAAAATCAGGTATTTTTTTATATGGACACTAGCGAGGTAGAATGTGTGTGTTTGCCATAATGGTTGGCTGGCTGACAAAATTGTAACAAAAAATGTGTATGTAAAAATATGAAATTCTCACGCTTTGTTTCAAAAATAGTATATAAAAAGATATTCTTATTAAAAACAAATAATCAATAGTAATTCATTGTAATTGTACTTTGTTCTGGCATTGATGTTGTTCCCCTACAAATACGTCAAGCATTCGGTTCAACAGTTTTCTTATTCGCCTTCGCTATTTTCTATTACAAGCAAAGGTTGTTGAATTTCGTAAAAAACAATCATTTCCTAAAAAAAAAACCAATGTTTTCATTTCTACTTTGCATTAGCAAATTTGTGCTTACCCGGCACTTTTCCACATTTAGCGTGCAAATTGCTTGTGTGGTCTCTTTGACGGTGTTCACCTCTTCGCTGCGTACCAGACGTACATGCGGATAATTGTCTTCGCCTGTTTCGATCGCAAGGCAATTGTCGCGCACCAGAAAGGCTATTTGAAATGCGTTCTCAACGGTATTCATAAAATTTTTCGGATCGATAATTAGTTGATAGTAGGGTATGGGTTGGCCGCCATTACTTTTGAACATTCGAACCAATTGTTTATGCACAATATTCAACTTTTTGGCACCCTTGTCCTGGCGCTGCAGTTTATCGACGCGCTCTGGACGTTTTTCTTCCGCCTGTAAAGAGCAACAAATAGGCCATTTTTCACAAAAGCTTAACGGTAGAATGGTGTTCTGTTAACTCAGTATAAATTTCACTACTAAAAATTCAAAATGCAATAAATTTTCTTTTCTCCGCGTGTATGCTGTCAAAGTTTCTGAATGTGCCTAAAGTAACTTATATATTTTGTGGATTATAATATGACCACCACTGTCACCGTACCTTTTGTCGCCGCAGAATTGCGTTAATATCGTTCCGGAACATAATTAACACGCTTTAATACAAAAAAAAATAAAAATATTGCGATTTTCTCACTAATTAAAATTTTTACTAATGCTAACCGCATTCATTGGAAATGTGCTACTAGATTGATTTAAAATTGTTCAAACCTTTATATCAATTTATATTGCCTTGTTAGCCACCTACCTGTTCTGCTTTCTTGCGTTGCTGTCGTTCCTTAACAATGCGTTCTTTTACCTCAACCTTATACGCGCCCAGCATTGTGGATTTCGCGCGTGCCATGCGAGCTATGGAACATGCGATCTCTGTGAAGGGCTTCCAATCATCATCGCCTTGCGTGGCGACAGTTTGGCGCTGAAAATGAAATTTGTATGAGATATTTGAAATGTGATGCAAGTACATATTTAGGACTGTGATCTTACAATGGCATTCTGATAGATTTGTTCGCTGAAAGATCCCATTAGGGAGCTCTGTTGAAAAACTTTGGACATCAGCTCGTGATTCATTTTGAGCAATTGTACATCTCGCATCACCTCACTGGTGTGCTCTGCTCGATCAGTGACGCTCCCCTCGCCATGAATCAGATCGGACCTTTTTACAACGTTAGATAGTTCATTGAGTGTATCTTCGACACTTTGTACTGTTAAGCGAGTTTCTGTGAATAGAAAATGTAATAGGTATGTAAATACATAAATATTTGCCTGCTATATTTTTGTAAGATGTTTGGCCGAATTTTAATTTTATTGAGGATCTTCGGGAATATTTAAAATCAGGTATATCTCTTTTTAGTGTCAAACAGTAGTCAGCTAACATATTTGGACTCCATTTTCCCTGGTACCAAAATGCAAAATATAATGTCAGCACCGGACGTATAGGTGATTGAGTGCCATTGTCTACAAATTTCCCTCTTTTATTTTGGCATCGCGAGATATACCAAAAGGATTATTTACTTACATACATACACTCTGGGGGCATCTTCTTACGATGTGTAGAAACCACAATCGCAAAAAATACCGTTTTAATGTCAATAATAATTTAACGTTAATTTATCAGGAGCACACTTTGGTAAACAAAATACCAGTCAATTTTTAAGGAAAACTGAGGGTGGTTGAAAAAAACAAAGTATGAGGTTTATATACGGTTAGGTAGTAGTATCTAAAAAAACAACTTAGTTTTGTTTAACAAAACCACTGTTTAATAATTATTTGTCGAATCGACTCACATGTATTTAGCACTGATTTTTTTTTTAAGTTTAATCAATCGTCAAAAAATATTCCATACGTTCTTAGTTTAATACTTTCTTAGTAAAATAAAACAAAAGTTATTCGGTTAAATATGTTGTAGTTTAAATAATGGAATTTCAATTAAAAAAAAAATGCATTTTCACGGCATGAAAACTCCAATCAGAAATAGGCTTAACATAGATACCTTGGAGACAATTTTACTTACAAAACAACTATTTAAAAATAAAACTTCTCTTAATTTTGGTGCGTCTTGTAGATAATTATAAAAATGCAAGAAGTATCTGACTAAGGAATAATCCATCCATGCCCGATTATGTCTGTATATATTTGACATATGTGTTTTATGAAAAGTACTTAGAATTGTCAGTTTTATATATAGTATTAGAAAAAACTGCCCTTAAAAATGAGAATGAAGTGACTTAAATAGTAAAAGATATTTTTGGGGAATATCATTGCAAATAGGGGGATATTTTTGAGGAATCTGGGGGAATTTGCCTCAAGAGTGGGCATCGCTGATCTAAATATCGGTATAAGGCACCCGTTTACGAAGAAAATAAAGACATCCACGAAATTTTCAAAATTCAAAACAAATTATTAGGGATTATTACCAGGATTTTAATCCCACAAGTTAGATACAATCCCAAAAGTTTTGGCTTCAAATTTTGGTTATCATATTATTGGAACTTATTCATACAAATTCACAAACTCGCTGAGTTAAACCCAATTTTAAAAATCATTTTTTTCAAATCTTGGTAGCGATTCTTATTATTTTTTTTTAATTTTGAAATTTTCGTGAATGGTTTGCGTCCAAACTAAAGGACTTTAATGTTAATAGATTTAGAGACCCCCCAATATATCGAGCCCTAATCGCCAAAATATCGTAAGCGACACTTTTTTCAAAATTTTCTTTTTTGATGCAGAAATGCATCTAGATGCTCTAGGAATATTTCTGCATCAAAAAGAAAATTTTGAAAAAATGTCGCTTACGTCATTTTGGCGGTTAGGGCTCGATATGTATATATGTATATTAGTAAAAGATTGGTGCACTGCATCTGTTCCTCGCAAGTAATTCGAATAAAACTCGCACGTGTGTATGTTTTTACATCTATATATACATATGTACATACATTGTTTATGTACGTAAATATAATGTTTAAAGCAACTTTATCTTCAGTTAATTAAAGGGCGCCAGGAATTTAGTCTACTTGTTTGAAATACTCCTACTCAATATAATAGTTCATATGTACTATATATACATACATATTTATGTGCACGCCCGTTTTGCAAAAGTTTCCTCTTTGTAAATTTTAATCAATAACGCAATTTTGCAATGAGAATCCATGGTTTATCTGCGAAATCAAGAGCTGAGGATACAAAAAAAAAGGTTTTGCGCCTCAAAGTGTTCTACATGGATAACTACATAGATAGATATAAGACTCTAAAATTTTTATCTTTAGAGCGCGCCTAGCGTAGTTGACAACACTACCAATCGCTGGCTTACTCGCGAAATGGCGAGCCACCACTAGATATGTGAAAAATGCACCATTTTGAATTCAGTGGGTTTTTTGCGTTTTTTAATATTACCATTTTGTTTCATTTAGTATCAGGAAATGACTACCGCCCTTATTGATTTTAGTTATTGAAGAAAATTTATAATTTAATATTTTCTTTAAAAGGGATCATAAATAAAAATTTGTCTCAGTTTGCTTAATAAAAAAAAAAATGGAAGTAATCAGGCAGGTTTTGCAATTCACTTCCGAGTGAATTTCAACAAAACTCGCCTTGAATCCGTATTTTGGGATTTGTGTTTCACTTTCCGAATTTTACAGGCAGGTTCTGGAATCCGAAAGAAAGTGGAAATAAAACGCGTCAAGTAAACACAGAGGCCTGAATATTGGATTCAAGGTGAGTTTTGTTGAAATTCACTCGGGAGTGAATTGCAGAACCTGTCTGAATACTTCCAATTTGTTTGTTATTTTTTGTCGCTATTTAATAAAAATTATGCACTACATCAAAACTAGCTTAATTTTTTATAGTATTAAAAAAAGTTTAACACCATATTTTTTTTTTCTTTGCAATTTTGGCGATACTCATAAGCTTGGCTCTTTTTTTTTCTGAAACTTGAGAAATATGGCTTAAAAAATGCAAATAATATTTACAGTTCCGGCAAAAAGATCGAAAACTTCCTCACAAATACTATTAAAGCACTACAAAACGTACCAAAAAAGGAAATAAAAAATAACGCAGCCTTAAACAATTTTTTTTTATTTCACTCCACCAAACTTTTGCAATTTTGGGAATTCCAATAAAAACATCGCAAAAGTTTTCGTTAGCACAAACTACTTTTAAAATAAGAAACATTTACCAAAAATTATTTCTGTTTTTTTTTTTGTACGTAAATAAAACTATTAAGTTTCAAAGTAATAAAAAAAAAATAAAAATTTTCTTACTTTAGCGCCCTATACTGTTAATAAAAAGGATAGTTGGTAAATTCAACTTACAAATCTATTAAAGGTACTATGTTAGCTTTGCAAAAATTTATATTACTTAAATATTCCAAGCACTTTTATTTTATTAAAATTTTGTTTATGGGACTGTGTGACGGTCTCTCTATAAATGTCCGTATGGCTTGTCTGTCTATACAATAGCGGGTCCAATTGCTGTCCATCAGTACGTAGAGATTCCCTCTGACGTGGCCAGGTGGCGACACCGACTTTGCGGAAGTGGGTGCTCACGTCTTAAGAACTGTTTGCTGAGCATGATTGTGTGCTCTTAGTGCGAGCACTTAGGCCTTGCCAACAACCGTTGCATTTTTATGCGCTTCACTGTTTTTAAAAAGCTCGTCATTCCATCTTTTTCGGTATCCGTCGCACTCGAGAACAGGGCCATAGATCTTACGTAAAATAGTTCATATGTACTTAAGTGTCGAAAGCCTTCTCATCCTAGTTCGGTATCGTCCAAGTTTCTTGACCATATAAAAGAACAGGCATAATGACGCTAGGGCTTTTAATGTCTTCCCAGAGAGGTTCTTTGTCCTGCCCTTGTTCAGCGCTAGACCAGCTCTTATTACACTTACCAGCTTCAAATTGAAAAATGAAATTGAAAAGTGAATCGCCTTTTTTTTAAACGCTGATGGGCACCGCCTTGCCCGCGGGCAAAAGTCTCTCTGGCCATCGTTGTTCTAAAACCTTGTTAGGTCTATAAAGGCGCAGAGAGGTCTTGCCTAATCTTAACGGAGCTGAAGGTTATGCTCAATGTTACTCTACAGAGCCGCATTAGTTTTTTTATATTTGGCATGTTTATTATTTACTCGAAAAGGAATTTTGCCCGATAGGTGGCGCAGAAATCGAAATATTTGGAAAATCCATATATATCGTGCGATTTGGTTCATATTTGGAACGTACAAATTTTAATTACATGAAGAGGAATAAATCCATAAAAATTTGCGCGATAGGTGGCCCAGGTCTGGAAATAGTACGGATTGTATTTATGGTCCGATGTGTTTAATATTTAGGAAGAAAAAACTCGAAAAAAATTTAGCCGTTAGGTGGTAATGCATTTCGATTTTTTCTCTTTTATATTTATCACTAACAAAAGCTCATCTTTAAAAACTTTCGTTTTAAATTACTTGTTTTTAAATTATTTTCGGGCCTTTCAGCCTTTTTGTTGGCGCCCATGGCTTACACAGTTTTATATTATATTCGTAATATAAAATCCCATTTCGCAGTGGATTTCCAACATTTTCAGAATTTCAAATCTCTCATTCGCACCATTGGCGGTTAATTAGAGGAAAAAAATGTTTGAGTTGCTAACAGGACGCGGAATAGCTAATTTTCGTTCAAGTGATGCATTCTTTTACCTCTTCAAGAGTTATACTATCTTGGGTTCAAATCCCCCAAAAGATACTGGCCCG
The DNA here is from genome assembly GCF_013731165.1 of Rhagoletis pomonella. NCBI lineage: Eukaryota > Metazoa > Arthropoda > Insecta > Diptera > Tephritidae > Rhagoletis > Rhagoletis pomonella. The sequence continues at coordinate 16,453 of NW_023460722.1, read as the reverse complement.
CTTTACTACATTTGGTCAATACTTCTCAATGGATCCATAATTTTCATTTTACCAATAGTTTGCGTGGTTGGCTCCATCATCCAATATGCGAGACACGATATAGGAACGATGCGTTTCCTCAACGGCATACAGGCCGGTCTGAATGTACTTGGTATGCCACCAAAAATTATAATCATGGCGCTATCCTTGAATCGATTGCGCAGTATTGAACCCACATTGGCAGCTATGGATGCACGGTACAAGAAGCCAGAAGATGTAGCCCTAATACGTAGATCTGCGCTTATGGGAAACAGAATGATTTCAGCTGTTTTTATAGCGTACATGTGTTACATGTTGTTTTCATTGATGCCTAATGTGATAAAAGGTGGAGTGCCGTTTGGCTTTTGGATACCTTTTTTGGACTGGAATCGTTCCCGAATAGATTTCTTAGCGCAATCCGTGGTTGATGTGTTCTTCTTCTTTTTCTCATTATACTATCAGGCCTTAAACGATACATATGGAGCAGTGTATATCTACGTTATACGGGCGCATTTGCAGCTTTTACGCCGCCGAGTTCAACAATTGGGCACGGACGCTGAGATGAGTAGCGAAGATAAGATGGAAGAGCTCGTAGATTGCATTGTCACGCATCAGCAGATTTTAGAGTGAGTAAATGTTTTACATATATGCACGAGAAAAGCAACTGCATATGACTTTTTTATATATATTTATTAGGTTGGTAGCGGTAGTGGAACCGGTTATTTCGAAAACAATATTTACGCAATTTTTGATATTTGCTTCAATTTTGTGTGTCACTATGATAAATATATTCATTTTTGCTGATCTAAGCACACAAATCTCCGCGACAGTGTACCTGCTGTGCGTTTTACTGCAGACGTCACCATGTTGCTATTACGCCACACAATTAATGACGGAGAGCGAGAAATTGCCCGATGACATTTTTCATTGCAATTGGGTGGATCAGGATCGATGTTTTCGTAAAGCGATCATTTATTTTATGCATCACTCTCAAAGGTCAATTGAAATAAAAGCCATGAAGTTATTTACTATCAATATGGCTACGAATGTTTCAGTATGTTTTATAAGTTTCGAAAATTATTGTAAGCAAATGTAATGGATGCTATTGTCTTTTTCAGATTGCTAAATTTTCCTTTACACTATACGCTTTCATAAAGCAAATGGGAATTGGCCAAAATGCCAATGATTGATGGTGGTTATAAAATGGACACAAGAATATCAAACACACAGCAGTGGAAATACACTTTGTATTATCAATGCGCTTTTGGTGATTTTAAAAACTTCGAAAAGAAAAAATGTATCTATGTTGAATAAGATTGCACTTGTAGTTTGCCCACAACTTTAGTTGAAAAAATTATATTTTAATATTCAATAAATGGCAGGACAAAAATAGCAACAACAGTTTCGTAAAACGATTGCCAATTTTGGCAGTTATCTTGAAAGCTCCTTCTCCGAAAGACTAATTGAAAGATTTGCTAGCGAGGAGGTCTTAGCATCTTTTAGCAATAAGTTTTCCAAAAAATTAATGAAATTTAAAAAAATATATACCGATTTCCTAAACTAAACTAAACTAACTAAAAACTAAAAATTAAAAAAAAAATATGAAAAAAGAAAAAATTAAAAAAAATTAAAGAGATACGTTTCTAAAAGCTAAATAATATTTAAAATAACTTTTTTTAAATTAAATCAAAATAAATATATTTCCCAAAAATTAAATAAAGTTAAAAAAATTAAGAAATATTTTTTTTTTTTTAAATAACGAATAAAAATAACGAAATTTTTTTCAAATTTTGCCTATTTTTCTTTCATTTATTTAATATTTATTATTTTTTTTATAAAATTATCGGTCATTATCTACCATAACCATATAAATTCATATTTCAAACTTTTTGCAAAAACTATAAAAATTCTGCAATTTTCAACTTTTTAATCAGATTTTTTAGAATTTTTTGGAGTATGTAGTTTTATAGCCCATTAAATTTTAGTGAAGTGTAAGTTTTAAGTTGCTCAAAAACCGCGTTGATTTTTGGCAAATTTTTTTAACACATTTTCTTTCATACAAAGTCTGTTCTAATGTGTTTTTTGTATGGAAAAAAGTGCATAATACATTCAGAATAAAAATGATAAAAAATCAACGCGATTTTTCAGCAACTTAAAACTTGCACTTTATTCTACTAAAATTTAATAGGCTGAATACTGAAATACTGAAACAATTCTAAAAAATCTGATTAGAAAGTTAATAAAAAGTTATAAGTATTAAATAATGAATGGGAAAAATTTATTAAACTGTCGTGTCCCTATTTATTTTTCCACCAATGTTTCTAAAATTAAATTCAATTAAAAAATTATATTTTTATTTTTCATGCATAAAATTTAATTTAAAAAAGAAAGTTAAGTTAAGTTTCTAAAAATTAAAGGAGACTATTGAATAAAAAATTGAATGAAAAAGGAGAAAATATTCCGCTGTCCGAGGACTCGAACCTAGGATCTCAGACCTGAATTGAATTGCACGGCAGTACCTTGACCACTCCGATCAAAATGGCATTCAAGTGCTTTGTGTCAAAAGAGCTTTTCACTATGAAAGTTGGGAAGGGCGTTTTTTGTTTGGAAAACCTTTGTACCAGAACTAGGGCATTCAATCCCGAAGCACTTTAACAATCCCGTAATTTCGGGATTCAAAAATTATAATCCCGTGATACCGAGATTTTTTCGGGATTTCGACTTCATCACAACTTTTTGCATTTTACAGTAGGTTCGCCTCTTTCAAACCACACAGATTCATTGTCACCACATTTGGTCTTAGGGGAGCATAATGTCCCTTAGTGAAAGAGTACGTAATTTGATGTTTAAATATTTTCATTCTAAAATATCTATATTACTTGTCAAAAACATTTACTCATATTTGCAGAAATCCTTTTCCAAAAAAGGCCAACAAAGTATAATGACGAACAACTCCGCTACACTGTAAAAGCTTGTTGTGTTTTCAATTGCTACCAGATTTTTCGTTACTACACAGTTCTTGCACAAAATATTTGAACAAGTACAGTTATTCAGGCATGTCCTGAAATTCACTTCCAAGGGCTGAAGTTCACTTTGAATCCAAATTTTGGTGTTCTGTATTTCTCGTGTTTCATGTCAAATGATTTTTTTTTCGATTTCAACATTTTTTCATTCTGTAAATGAATCAGTACAAATATCGGGATCCCGGAGCTGTAATCCCGGGATTTCGGGACATGGAAAAGTCTCCGAAATGACCCGACGAATCAAGAAGTGCAAAAGTTGCACGAAATAGAGACGAGTCAATTTTTGTGTTACGTATAACTTCCAGATGAGCTTAAATGAAATGCAAAACCACAAACATTGGAAAAAATTTTTAAGGCCGGACCGTGAAAAGTTGGATTTACTCTTTTTAAGATAGTTTATCATAAAATAACATAAACGAACTGCTGATTTTAGTCAGTTATTTTGAAAGGGGCATAAGTAACTTCGTACCTGTTGTGCTTAAATTGCCGGCTCCTTGTGACCGAATGCATCTGAAAATCGCTCTATCGCCATAAACTAACGATAAAAACTTCATTTGGTTGATAAAGTTGAATGAATATCCGATGCGTTAAGATACAAGTAACCCGTCATCTAATCACAAGAGGTGTGAGGTGACTTATGCTTCACTTTAGGCTTCATTTTGAATTTAACTTCTATATTTTCGATAAATTGAACCAGTTTCATGCTTTTAATATGTATTTGTCTGAAATCGGCTACCTCTTTATATGGTGTTTCGCTTTACGGTCAACATTTCGGAACCTATCAAGGCAATATAACAAGGTATGAGTGTAATCGTATTTTTAAATACTTTTCTAAAAAGAAGACCAGCTGAAACACCGTCTTTTGGCATATGAATAGAATAATAATAATAATAGAATGGCGCTTACACATATGTTAGTGTTTGGCCGAGCTTCTCCTCTGATTTGCGGCGTGCGCCATGATGTTGTCGCACAAAGGGGAGAAGCATACAGTTTTACGTCGACTCCGAACGGCGATTGTATTTCTATGAGAAGCTGTTTTCAAGGCAGATATACACTAGGGGGTTTGTCATTGCCTGCCGAGGAGGCCGCTGTTAAGAAACCACTTTTTTCTATATTTTTTGCGATGTTGATTTGATTAAGGCTTGAAGCAAGACCTAGCTCAGTGGAAGCGCGCACTGCTTACCACTACAACACAGTGGCCGCCAATAGAATATGCTTTGAAAATTTGGGCTAGAAACTTGGTCGGCGCCTTGCGACGAGCTTGATATTTATAGGTAGGTACGAAGCATGTAGATTTATTAATTAAACTACGAATTTCGTGGCTGTTGATATTTAAGGCAATAGTGCAGTTATGGACTTAGTAAGTTGATATCGCAAATTTGCTGCAAGTCTCATAATACAAAATAAAACAAAATCCTTTTAAGTATGCGGAAATGAGCGCTACCTGCCCTTGTATGTTGTGTAAAAATTTCATAGCTGTACCGATTACCAGTAAGTAGCTAATAGAAGAAAATAATATTAGACATATGTATTCATTGTTATTATATGAATATATCGCACGTTTAATAATACAACGAAGTATTCCAAAATTTAAATTTTTTAGGAAAACGCAATCAAAGTTTTATCAATTCACACATTTGGTATACAAAAAGGCAAATGGTAAAGTTTGGTTATCTGTTAGACTGAACATATTCTCCTTATCAAGCTTATTAATTACATAAGGAAACCTCTAAAAACGGAAATTTTGTGTTACACCTCTATATTATTAAACGTGCGATATATGTACATAAATTCGAAACTTTAAAGCTGTTTTTCTCGAGTTTTTGATTTTTTGGATTGTAACAGTCTTGCAGGAAATGTACGAGAATCGGATATACCCTGCAGTAACTTCTTGTTCTTGTTTGGTTATGAGCCGGGGCCAAAAGTCATGCGCGAGTTGTTAATCTCGAGTGCAGACAGGTCTTTCTTCACTGAGTACTTCCATTTTGTTGTCGACCCATGGGTGCCGAGTCGAAGGATCGTTTCACCGGAGTGCCGTATTCCATGTGTACATGGCCAAGCGAACGCAATCGAATTTTTATGCGCTCAACTACATACATACATACATATGAATGTCCATTCCCAAACATCAAACACCAACTATTTTGAACTTAAAACACCAGTGAGTCAAGTGCAAGGAGCATTTTTGATCAGACGCTTACGTTACACCAATAAATAAAATGAAATCTTATAAAATATGCATATGTACATGCATACGTAAGTGAGCACAAGATTGTTTGAATATGGGTAATAGCATAAATTCATAGAAATAAATAAAATAGCGCATTATAAAATTGTTTACATCTGTTCGTAGTCGCACTTACGAATAGCTCTATTTGTCTCCATCAAGTCCTTTAGGCGCTGCTTGCGATCCAGCGCCTGTGTGGCATTCAATTCATCTGAAGAATTGTTCATTGTTTATATTTTAATCTTGATTAGTATTTTGAACAAAGTATTTATGTGTTTTAATGAAAACCAACTAAAAACACAAAATTTAAACAAAATCTAATCGGCGCGAACGTAAACAAACTTTTTGGTAAAAAACAATGCTGCCAAGTTTACATACGTTGTCATATGTCAACAAAAGTCAAAGTGCTGTGCGGTACTGCCATATTTATAATCATGAATTAGGAGCAGTGTTGACGGTTTATCCGTTTTCCGGATAGTTTAGCCGATTGCGATAGCAATACAACCGGAGAAAAATCGATTTAGCCGGCAGCCGATTTGTTAGCCGTTTTACAAGAAAAAAAAATAGTCGATTTTGCATAGGCCTTACTTTCTCAAAAATCAAATATATAAGTTTAAATTTTTACAAAGTTTGCGGCACAAAATCTATTAGAAATGGTTAGACTTATCTCCTAGAAAATTTTCATGTCGGACTGTGCTATATAAAATTAAAAGACAGTTTTTTTCTATTCCGAAAAACACATAAGCAAGTTTTGGAAATGTTTTTTTTTTGTTTAATGCTATTTTTTTAATTTAAACTTTAAGTAAAAATTTATGAGAGTTCTGTATATTTTCAACAAAATTTTTGACTTTTTATGCAGTATCTTTAAAAATTTTAGTAGAATAAAGTTCAATTTTAAAGTAGCTGGCACTTGTCGTTAGTTTTTGTCTTTTTTTTTTGTTGACGGTGTTCCGCATTTTTTTCATAAAATATTATCGAACATAAATTAATAACATCGTCATTAAAAAAAAAAAAAAATGCCAAACATCAACGGTAAGTCCTAGCTACTTCAAAATCGCAACAAATAATACTAAAATTTAATGGACTATAAAACTGCATACAAAAAATTTTCTAAAGATGCTGATTAAAAAGTTAAAAATTTTGTTAATATTTTGAGAATTTTCATAATTTTTGCATAGTCTGAAATTTGGATTTATATGGTATTTGTTAGGTAATCAACTATATTTTCATAAAACATAATAAACATTAAATAAAATAAGGAAAAATAGTCAAAACTTGCAAAAATGTCGCGCCCCACTTTATAGTATTTGGGCCACTGTATTTTTTCCAAAGAAGGGAGAGGAATCTCTTCATAAAATTTTTGTTATGAATGTCTTCAATTTAAGTGTGAAATGTAATTCGCAACACTTAGAAAATAACTAATGAGAAATGTAAAGAAAAACTCACTGGAAATACACTACCTGTGAATAATTATATCAGGCATGTGCAGAGAGTGAGCAGGTCTTTAAAAACAGGAACGTTTCGAATATATGAACATCAAAATAAAATTAAATAGTTTACTTGTTAAAACTTAAAAACTTCGATATACATATACATAATAAATGAATGGTGATTTCCTTTCTCGAAATAATGTTGCGCTATTTTACTCAGGGTTTTCACAGATTTACGTGTTCATTTCTCAAAGTATTGCCCTCCGACTAAGCAAAAGTGCAATACTTTCTACTAGTATAGCCATTTTTCAAGACAAAAAGTAACCTAGTGCAAATGTTAAATATATGGTGGCACAATTTTTTCTAAAATAAAAAAAATATTTTGTAATGAATTTACCAGTCTCTGTTTTTGTGATTTATTTAATAAATTTACTAGTATTTCTACGTGTGATTTCTTTAAATAAAACATGTCAATTTTAGTTGAAACATTTTAGTAGGTTTTTGCCAATTTAGCCGGTCGGCCCAAAAAGTTCTGGCAACACTGAACAGGAGAATGCTTTATAGGGATCTTCATCTTAATTGCTTAAATTTATCAGTTTATCCGCATACTCACATACACGCATCTTGGTAAGTATTTGTGAATACTTTTGTTATATGAAAAGCTATTGTCATAAACACCGACCAGTTGTTTACTTGCTAGGTTGTGATAGTTTGCGTTTGTTAACTCTTTCTTCATGCTGCTCTCTTTGAGCGCAATTCTCTCAATTTTAACATTCTTCTCCTTCTTGATAATAATCTGCTTGAGCAGTAAAGAAACGTGCCAAAAGGGGCATTTCCTTAAACTCGTTAAAGGCTTAAACTGTTTAAAGCTCACAATGATACGAACCTGTTATGGGAATACCTCCTTGTGAAAATGTGTGAATAGGTGCGTAAAGTAACTGTTTGACAGGTTAACCGGGGTCTTGTGAATAAATTTTTATTTTGTAATATTTTTTATAACAGCCTGTCAGCTCGAAAGAAAGCTAAAATATAATTAAGAACCCCGAAAATTTACAGATAAACCAAGTTAATGCCGTATTTTTTATTTATTTTTCTTTATATTTTTTCATTATTTTAGTATAAAATATTCGGCCCCGGCGACAGTGAAGTTTACGTGGTTGTTTTAAGAGGTGCGCGTAAACTGAGCTCCATACAAATTTTTATAGTTCTTTTACGAGGCTCGTAAACTTAAGAATAGTATAAGGGAATACCCCCAATAATAAATAATTAAATAATTAACTGAGGAGGTGGGTGTGTATTTTTCAAAGGCTATACATAAATAGAGTTCTAGATTCTAATTTACATATATTTTTAGTTTAAAAGATGCTTTCCTAACATATCTTATACATTTTTTAATTTAAAAATATTAACAGTTATTGGGTAGCAAAACTGGCGCAAAATTGATCACTTATGCTTTTGAGATCTATAAAAAATTTTGAATCTAATTGAGATGAAAGCTTATACACATTTAAAATTTGAAAATTTGATAGGCTACTTGGTTTAGAAAGGATTTTTTACCATCACTTTGAATCAAGTATCAAAGTTATCTCCTGCTGCCGTGGGTAAGCAAATGAAAATATTGTTAATTCAAGGACTTGAAATATTTAGAAAATCTGAAGAAAAGGCGCGAAAAATTGTAGCAAATTCATTTCCAGAAATGAAAGCCTTCAACAGCGAACTTCATTCACAATAAAAATACAAATCTGGTTAAGAGCAAAAGCAAAGAGGAAAATCGGTGTTGAAACAATGCAAGAGTTTGAAAAAGAGCAATCAATACCAGCTAAAAAGCGCCATGCGCTGCAAAAGCCAAAAGTTTTGCATTGGTTAGCTGCGCTTCTAGAAAACAGTTGGCAAACAAAACTCCAAGCGTTCGGTTCGGTCCTCTTCAAATATTTCGAGCTCAGGTTTGTGTATCGCGATCTTTTTTTTTGTAACTTTTTGTAACGCATAAAACGCGAGTGCCCAACCGGTGTTGTGGCTGTGAGAAACCAGCATCGAAGCAACGGAAAATTCAACAACGAATGTAAAGGTGAAAAAAGATAAGCGATACAAAATTTTGTTGCAAAATTTTTACATGTTATTTATTTTGTTTTAATCTTTAAATAAGTTACGTCCACATATACGGCTTTACAAATGTGCTGAGAAAATATCTACTATGTACCAAATGTTGAAATATTTATCATTGCAAAATTAAGCGAAATTTTCAAGTAAAAGTTGGTAAGAGATATAGAGAGGAGGAGGAAAATAAAAGTGAATTGTGTTTAATTAGTAATTAAAAGTTTCAGTGTGTAAAGTAGAATTTTGTGGGCGATGAAAACAAGCATAAACAAAAAATAAAAAATTTGCAGACGACTTTCACGTTTTGTTGCACATAAACGCACAAAAGAAAAAAAAAACAACGGCAACAAAACTCTGCAAAAATACGTGTGCATGCGTAGTAGATACATATGTATGTTTGTATGAATATGCGCGTGTGCGCATCGGTCAAGGTAGTGTGCGACTACTGAGGCGCGCAGCTGGGCGCTCACATCACTGATTATAAGGTGAGTACAAATTTTATATACGAATGTTGTTTAATGTAAGACGACAAAAAAAAAGAAAATCGTCGATTGAGAGACAGACATACGCTTATTTTTTTTTTGAGTTGCATATCTACATATATGCGAAAAGTGGCGGCAAGTGCACTTGATAAAAAATTATTTTAAAAGTACAAAAAGAAAAGAAGGTTTTTTGGATTTTTTACAGTTAGTAACGGTGAGGAGTTTTATGACATAAGAAAATCGTTTTGATATTTTTGGGTTTCTATATAACGGGCTTGGGGAGCTTTTGAACTAAAGAGCGAAAGACCCGGCTCTTTTGATTGAACTAGTTCATTAGTTCGTTCATTAAAGGGAACTAAAATTGTATGTGGCAACGCTCTAATCGAAATGTAATTTTACAACACATATGGCATAAAGAAATAACTGATGGGAATTCGCGCTAAGCAGAAATTTGATTTCTTTGAATAACCAATGTTTTACATCGCTTAGTGCAATTCGCGTAAAAAAGGAAATATTTGAGTTGAGTTTTTGGGACTTATTGTTTAACAAAAGATGCCAAAGCGAAGGGCAATTTGGTCGCATTTCGAAGACAAAATTGAAGAAAAGAAAATATATCCATAAGCATGGTTGATGGCTCTCATGGAAATTTGAAACGCCATATGAAAGCCAAACATTCTTTTGAGATTTTCGAGAAAGACGAATGAATGAAGACGACCGAATTTGGCGTTATTGCAGAGGATCAGCGACATGTAGAAAAAATTTGTTTTTACTTTACAGATTAACTCATTCTTTCACACATATATATGTGTTATAAAACATACATTTTTGTTGTTCTGTAACTCAGTTTCTACTACCGAACTAGTTCAATAAGATGAACGAATTAAGACTTAAAAGAGTTAGTTCATTGAGCTGAACAAACTAGAAATGAACTAATCTTTAAATTGAATTAAAAAAGCAACTCTACTATATAGCCATGCAAACTGAATTTTTCAACTCACATTTTTACACTTTCATAAGGAAATAACGTACTAGTGATCCGACGCGCTGAATCTTACTTTTTTCTGAATACTTCCCAAGCACTCAGCTTACCTTTAGACCATTTAGGGGTTTAATATTTCTATTTTCAGTTTTCAGTCACAATTCCTGGCAGGGGCTCAGTACTTATGCAAGGCATATTTTAGTGCATTTCATACTCTTGGCCTCAGTTAAATAGGTATACTTTAAAACGTATCGAAAACAATGACAACGAAAACTCTAAATACACTTTGCAAAATACCATCGATGCTGTCCTTCTATTTGATTTACAAACAAGTGTTACTTAGTTGTGCAATTGTTGTCAGCTTTAAAGATTTTTCACACCTGGCATATAATCAAATTAGTAAACGTTAAACTTGCGCTGATAATTGTAAATGAAGGTGACACACTACATATATACACACATATACAATACTTACTATATAAATGAAATGCCAGAAATTAAAAATAAATAAAAAATCAAAAATTTTCAATTGAGTCTTATTAACTAGTTAATTACTAAGGAGAAAGACCTTGGTACCAAATGACTTCTATTGAACCATCGCATTTCAGTTCAGGCACACTTGTTGAAGTTGGTATAATTGAAAGTATTTTGCGAAGTCATACTACATGTACGGCCATCGATTTTCTGTTTTCTTTATAAAAATCATCTTTGCTGGTGTTGTTGTTTTTTTATAAGATGCTAATATATTTTACATACATATATACCTATGAAACGATTTTTTCGTTCTGCAGATACTAATGCCACTGAAAAATTAGCAAGGACAACTTGAATATAGTAACTTTGAAGTACATATATAAATAGAATTCTAAATTTAAAAACCTGACTTCTCTATATTAGAATTGCTTTTCGAGATAACAGTAATATATGAATAGTTGTATTTAAATTTCGATAAAATTTGTATCTATAGGTACTAGTACTAGCACTATTTTACACATTACTGTTAAATAATAAGATTATTTAAAAAACATGTGTTTCTTATTGATGAACATATGATTTGCGACATTTATGTAAAAAAAAAATATTTTAGCCTTGACGGCCGAGGGGTCTAAAGGGCTCACTTTTTAAATTGTATTTTTATGAAATAATTTTGGAAGGCATTTTTTTAACTGGTGTTCACCCAGACGTTGAAATTCAATCACTACTTGTAATGACAAAGTTGGGCGCTAATAAATGATCGTATCATTACGTTAATTTTCACATGGCACTTTTTAAATGGCATCAATTTTTTGTCATTTCAATGCCTAGTCGAAATTCGGCATTATAGATATAGATTTCAGCGGAAAGTTGATAACACAGGGCAACACTGATTTTGATGCGGCAAATGTTAAAGCAGTTTCTAATGGATTTTTTGTGCGGACTACGAATCCGTAGGTATAAAGAGTTCCATTAGCTCCAGATTTTATGAAAAACGAGGTCAAAGTGTAATAAAATCGGGTTTTTGAAATATTTGAGAAACTCTAGCGAAGAAACAAAAGGTGAGAGGTGAGGCACTCTCGACTACTGTTCCTGAAAATATCAACCCTGCACCTTGACCCTATGGTCACTTATAGTCATTTATTGAACAATAAAAAAATAATGGAAAAATGCGCTAATAAAAAAAAAAAAAACTGAGCCAAAAATCAGTTTTTGCTGTTCAATAAATGAGTATAAGTAATCTTAGGGTCAAGGTGCCGGAATGGTATTTTCGGGGGTTGTAGTCGAAAGCTCAAGCTTTAAGTTAAGCCTAAATGGAAGGTCACCTTTTTTTTTGAATTGCGGTAGGTAATCAAACTTCGTAAAAATCAGTTTTAGCTGTTCAATAAATGACCATCAGGTTAATTTAAAGAGATGGTATTTTTAGGAATAGTAGTCGAGAGTTTTAACTTTAATTTCAGCCTAAGTGGAAGGTTCTATACAATTCTATCAGTTTCTCAAATATTTCAAAAAAACGCGACTTTTTGGCAATTTAACCTGGTTTTTCTCAAAATCTGGAACTAATGGAAACTTTATGCCTACGGGTTCGTGATCCGCACAAAACAAATCTACACGGTCAAAAATTTGGGTTACCGAGCTGCTGCCTTTTTTTTGTATAAGTTTTAAGCAATTTTTAATATATTGTGGTTTAAATTTTAGTCCAAGCAGCCGAGAAAATAATGTTTTCTATGAGTGGTTTAAAATTAAATCCAAAAAGTTCGTGGCTTCAAATATAGGCCCTATTTGTTTAAAAATCAAGCCAAAATGTTTTAATTCTAGTTTCTAGGTTTCATATATAGAAAATTTTGTTTAAAATCTAAATCGAAATAGAAAATTTTTGGGTTTAAAATTTGAACCGAATTGCTTAAATTCTAAACCCAACATATGTGCTATCTTTTTTTAAACCTGGACGATTTGTATTTGAAACTAAATTTAGTTTTGTCATATATGTATCTAAACCAGCTTAAACATTTGCCGTAGCACATTTTTTCCCCATTTTCGTTGACCTGTGTAATTTGTAAGTCGACATTATAAGTACGTTCCCTATGGAGCCGTTCGCGCGACCAAATCTTTTTCAGTTGACTTTCGATAACTCTTTCACAAAAGCTGGACAAAGCTCGCTCACAACCTGACGTATTGTGTCACTCAATCCCTAAAAGTATGAGGGATTATTATTTTCATAAAAAAGGCTTTTTGCATAGTTTCTCAAAAAGATATCCAAAAGGCGTGAAATGTTGGCCGGAAATATTCATAAAACCCGTTATTTCTTTAAAATAAATTGGTAGTTGTAAGACGTGGGATGTACGCAATTTTTATATATTTCATTTATATGAATTTGAAAGCTGGTGGTTACCGTATGAATCCATAACCCCCCTACTTAGGATCGAACCATACTGCAAATAAAATTGAAAAAAAAACTTTCCACAAATACAAAAAAAAACTTAACCAGATACTTACAAATTCGTATAAAATTTTAAATTCATTTAGTCTTTCCGCTGGCTAATACTTGCTGTTTGAAATCGTTATTGTTGTTTAAGATAAGGTACATACATATGTACATTGAATATGTTTGAATTCATTTTGCATGCAAGGTAGGTGGTATAAGCATGCGTATGTACGAAACTTAACATGTGTTTCGTATATGTATGTATATATGTCTTTCCGAAAGTATAACTACCTTCAAGCTAGTAGACTTAAATATTCGTATAAATATTAAATTTTATTAAAATTTTCTGCACACTTAAATGCAATAATTATTCGTTTGTAGGTATGTATGTAAAAGGTACACTATGCATATATCGCAAGCAATCGTCAAAAGTGTATTAAGTCAAAATTTGCAATTTTGGATATTATGCTCTAAAAATGTTCAAAAAGCATATACGAGTATCTTCCAAATTTGAAGTTAAATGTTGTAGTAATTTATTTTAAGCCTCCATTCCCTAAAGAATTCATAAAAGCGCATACATAAATATGTATGTATATATTTTTTTATTGGCAAAGCGAAAATTTTAAGTTAATACATTTTTGAAGAACGCTTGCGATATGTATATATACATATTTAATGTATACTATGTATCGTGAATGTGTTGCTAATGGAAGGAAACGGTAAGCAATGCCAGGGACTTTCCAATTACGGAAAAGTGATAAATAATGTAACTATTAAACTGGGTAAAGAGGAAGCAAACACCTGTCGAAAATATACATACATACGCATACGTATACGTTGCGAGTTCGATGGCTAAATGGATATGTATGCGTGTTTAATTAATATATAAATGCCGGAAATTCGTAAAAACAGCTAATTGAGTTGCATTTAGCCCAAAATCGATGTGGTAGGCGTCTTTGTGTTTTTACACAAATGAAGGGGGGCCTACAATTCTATGCCGCCTCCGAATGGCGAAGGGTTTTAATGAGAGAAGCTTTTTATTGGTACAAATGCTTGCGATATCTCGACTATCCCATTCGCACAGGCCTAGGCCTATAAAGCGATCGATCATTTTAAGATCACTACAAATTGTATAGTGCTTCTCTTTGGAAATAGCAAAAGCTCTAGATTGCTACGATTTGAATTTTCGGAATTTAATGATTACCGTAAGAAAGATGAAGCACCGCAGTGATTTATATATCGCACCTGTCTGAGGGCCTTTGCTTTTTTATCGTTATCGCAGCAAATATGATATCGTATCGCACTAGTAGTATCGCATCTGTTTGATGCCATCTTTACTCAGGCTGCTCATATAATTTTACTTTTATTATTAAAGCGGTTTTTTTTATATAAAAAATTTTGTAAAACTCGCAGCACCATATCTGTTCTAATTATTTGAAATCGGCAGTGCATGAAATAATTTTCTTTTCTATTTTACACAAACTAGTGTATTTGCCTTCGAATGAAAAGTGGATTATTCGCGAATTTATTTTACATACTACTTGTGTATACCACTAGCACATATGTATGTACATTAGACTGCATCACCAAAAAAAGTTGCGGTTTTTCCGCCGGGATTACTAAATTTATTATATTTTAAGACGTCCACCAAAATATTTCGTAAAAATATTAAGATTTAAGTGAGCTGGACCGATTTGAAAATACCTCCAAAAATGGAGTTTTTTATGAATAAAATAGTTTCTTAAAGAACTTTTTAAAAAAAGTCCCCTCAGATGACAAATTAGAATAAGCTTAAAAAATCTGCATAAAAATATTTAAAAATCTTTTCAACGGAATCGTAAGAATGAGATTTTTGATGCTGTTTTTTTTTACTTTTTTCAAAGATTGATTTACGAAAAACTTGAATAACTGGGCCAAAAATGTTCTGATTTAGACTTATGGGATCTCGGTAGAAAGGTATTTTCACACCGTTTTTATTTCTGGCCAAAAGAAACGTCATTCGTGTCCCATCTTTTTTTTCGAATACCAAAACATGTTAATTCAAGTTTGAATGACGTTCGTTTCTCCTACCTTTCTCTTCCATCCTTTGAATAAGTTTATTAGCAAATAAATGAAAAGGGTGAGAAAATACCTTTCCAATGACACCTCTTAAGTCTAAATCGGAAGAGTTTAGGTTCAGGTATTCAAGTTTTTCTTATACCAATCTTTGAAAAATGTTAAAAACAGCATCATCATTACGATTCCGTTAAAATTTTTTAAATTTTTTTTTTAATATTTTTATGCAAATATTTTAAGCTTAAACCATTTTGTCATTTGAGGCGATTTTTTCAAAAAAAAATTTTTAAGAAACTATTTTTAATAATAAAAAAAAACATTTTTGGAGGTATTTTCAAATCGGTCCAGCGTACTTAAATCTTAATCTTTTTCCGAAATATTTTGGTGGACGTCTTAAAATATAGTAGATTTTATAATTCCAATGGAAAAATAGTACCGATTTTTTTTTTATGGGGAGTGATGCAGTCTAATATACATGCATAAATAAATACATATTCATCAAAGTTATAGCAAATTTATTAGCAATATGAAGAACATGAACAAACAATCGTATCTACATACATACTTACTTAAGTATGAGTACACCTCCATTCAACCAAACATGTTGACCATCAGCATCCGTTCCGTTCGTGCGTCCATGCAACACACTTGACCATGAAGCATCACTTAACTACTACTATCTTGCACCAGTTGCTTTACAACTGACTGAGCGGTTAATTTTTACTTTTCGTTTAACAATTTAATTTTGAGTCTCATTTGTTGCTTACACTTTTTTAATTCGTTGGTGCTGAAGTGCAAAAGTTGCTCTAAAGAATTTCTGGTGCTGCGCTAAAGCGATTTTTTTTTTTTGTTGCTGCCTTCAACAGTTGAGTGAGTGGACAGTGTGCACTGTCACGCAAATGCACTTGTTTTAGATTGTTTTTTGTTTTTTTGTTTTAATAAAATGATCTTTGTGTCTTGCGCCTTCTGTGCCACCTTGAAACACTTTCAGAAACATAGCTGCATAGCTGCATAAATATGTTTGTATAACAGATTTATAATTAAATACGCCGATTAATTGATTTATTTATCTTAAATGTTTGTGTTGAGTAGTTGTAAACTACATCTATTTTTTTTTGATGGAATAATAAACATTTTGATCATTGAGATTTAGTTAATAGTTTCAACTTTCAAAAATAAATCACATTTGGCCTGGTAAAAAAAAATGTTTTGCTAGTAGAACAAGTGAGGCAATTATACTCTA
>NW_023460721.1:0-32936 GCF_013731165.1 Rhagoletis pomonella | reverse complement strand
CGAATAGAATAATATTGCTCCGGCCCAATGTGCTGCTCTTGTAAAAAACAATGCCCAACAGATGCGCTGAGGTAGTACGTCAGAACGGTTATCCTACGAAATATTAAAGGTTCGATTCAATAACAATACAAAAAAATGCAAATTTGACTTACATAGATATTTTATTTTCAGATGACTTAATTATATGTCCAAGCAGTAAGAAGGAGCATTACAAAAATTTAATGAAAATATTTCTTACTGAAGTGATGTACCTCTTTTTGGTATGTTATTTTTAAAATTAAGCCAAAATTTAATAAATTAAAAGTTCTGTTTCATTTTTCTTTATCTAAAATACGTTTTAATAATGATATAAGGAAACAAAATGCCAATGACTTAATTCGGTGGAAGGTATTTTAAAGATCCCTAATTCAAAAATATTTTGAATGGGGTTGCCACTTGTTTCGAGTTGCATATTTAGATATCGAAATCCAAATTTCGATTCGCCGGGTCTGCAAGTATTTAATAAGAGTTTTGTTGAGTTTCATAATTTAACCTTTTGCATCAATATACTTTACTGAATGAAGGCTAAGCAATAAAAAATATAGTATATAGATAACCTATTCGTATGCTTATAAAAAAAAGACTTTACTTTTATTATAAGTAAAATAACTTTTTTTATTAACTTCAATTTACAGTGTAGCTTGAAAATTTAGGCAAAACTTATTATTCACGTCAGTTATACTTGTAATATTTGCACTTGTTTCGTAGTATGTATAATTGCTTTTATTCGATACATTATAAAAAAGCTCAAATGATAACACAACACTTTCATTATATTTTCATCACTAATGTTAAGCGTTTTTGCAAAACCTTTAGGTGGTTCACATGGTGTCGTAAGTGTCGTTTTGTCGTATGTCGCAAAGTTTTTAACGGCTAAATAAATAAAATAAACGTTGAAACCAAAACCAACTATTTTTTAACAGTGTGAAACTTCATAATACTACTTTTTTGGTACCTTGGGAATCCCTTAAATATAATTTTAGCTGTTTAAGGTTTACGACGTACAACATTACAACAGTATACAACGCCTTGTGAACTCCCTAATTGTGTTAAACAAATACGATAAAAACAGAATAAATGTGTTGTATTATAATTCGTACTATGTTTTTTACAGTGTGGCGAACGAAAACAATCGCACATTCTACGAAACAACTGCAGATTTTACCAAAAGAATTTCGTTAAATATATGAACTATTTTTGTGCATTTTACAAAAATTTCGTAAACAACGAAATATTCCAAAATTATTTAGAAAATAGTACGAAATTCGTTAGTAAATAGTACGAATATATTCGTAAAATGTACAATGAAAATGAAATGAAACTATGAAGTGAAAACGAAAAATTCAATGTCAATGAAAATTTATTTTTTTAATTTTAGCTTTTCGATATATCATTTTAAGCGATTCTCGATTATTAAAGGCTATTCTATTTACATCTAGCAAGTAATTATTTGGAAAATTATTGTGAGTTTAAGACAATGATATTCTTTATCACAAGATAATGGTTTTGGGAAAAACGCCCAACTCTTCTTTTTCACAGCCACAAAACTTTGTGAAAAAATTTTGCCAAATTAATTAATTTACATTTGAAAACAGAATCGTATGATGAAAAATGTTTTCACTTCACGTTTTCGTACAATCAACGAACACTTTCGTGGCTCAAAATGACGAAAAACATCGTAAAATGTACGCAACTTTTCGTTATATTTACTCAAATTTTATTGCCAGTGTTTGTTATCGTTAAAAGTATTTACACAAATTTAGTAAATCATTTCCTTTTAAAATAACAACTAGTAATCTGTATAACTACCATTAGCATCGATTACTGCTTGCAACCAGAGATGCTCAACAAACTATATGAATCGATTTCGTTTTGTAGATGCGCAAAAATAACTTATCAAAATAATTTCGTTTCGTTTCAGAGCTGAATTAACGAAACAAACTGAATCGTTAACGTTGAAACGAAATAAATTATCAATCGTTCACATCGAAACAAAATAAATCAACGAGAAGTTGTTGTATGCCATTGCCAGCTCACTACAAGGCCCTGTCTCCACAGGAAAACACTGATGTCGTGATAACCATGTCACAAAATATATTTCCAATGGAGACCGCCTATTTCTTATGTGCTGCAATATATGTCAGCGCTTATTGCTTGACATCTATTGCAGGCAATTCGATAGTTTGACAGCCATATTTTCATTTGAAAGAAAGTATGCTGGTGGTAACATCGATGAAATTTTGATATTAAATGAAAATAAACATCTGTTCCGTATTGGATAATTTATGATTACGTTTTAGGAAATTATTTAGCTAGTTTTTTAAAGATTTAAATGTTTTTAAACACCGAAATTGAGAGAATGTTGTCTGGTGGCGTCATGCGGCAAATGCCTATTTCAAGACATCAAAGTGCCCACACACAAAAACTTGCAATCACATTGCTCGTCAAAATGACAGTTGGTAGGCCATCGCTGTTCGCCTATGGAGTTCTGCAGTTAAATAAAAACTGAATCGTTTCAACAGAAACGATTGCTTTTTTTGGTAAACGCAAAAATTTACGTCACAGTGCATCCTTGATTGCAACATAGCTGGGCTGAATACAATCAAATTGTGAAGAAGCGAAATTGTAAGCTCAGCCTATAAGGGCCTGTGCCAATTGATAGAAAAGTTCTAAGGTGAAAAAACTTTTTACTATGGTGAGAAAATTTTACATTTCTGCTGTGCCAATTCGTAACTTTTTACTGCTGGAAAATTTTGACAGTTGCTTTGATGCACAAGAAGACTACCGAGTTTGCAATTTATAAAATGCAGCAATTATATAGAAAATATTTGCCTTTGCTGATTTCAATTCTTCTGGAACTGAAATCCATGCATTTGTTAGACCTTTTAGCAGTAACATTAGTAATAAAAACACGTCAAAACCGTCGGGTAAGTGTGTTTACAAAACTGTTTAAAACCGTGTACAATTGTTTCCAATAAACACATAAATATGTATGTAGTTTTAGCGTATTATGTACATGCAACAAGACGTTTATTTCAAAATACTAAACAGCATCATGAATGGCGATAACAAGACTACAAAAATGCATCTAAGGCTGTCCTCTGTTATAAGTCACATTCCGAAAAAGCGCCACGGATGATCAGTGGAGTACGAAGTCATTTGCTTTTTGTATTGGATGGCATATGGATGCAGTTATCGAGTAGTTGCTGGATTTTTAGGCATAAGCCATTTCACTGCGCGAAACATTATTCAAAAAACCTTAAGTGAAATTATTGCAATGCATGGTTTAATAAGGCATGGCACTGCAGAAGAAAATGAAAGGACTGCTGATAAATTCTGCCAAAAAACAAAATCAATCGCATTTCGTAATTTTGTTGGAGCAATTGATGGCACACATATTCGCACAAAATGTCCTGTCAATAAACACGATGAATACATTAACCATAAAAGGTTCTACTCCATCCAGGCGCAGGCGGCTGTGGACAGCGATTATAAATTTACAGATGTTTTCATTGGCTACCCGGGATCTGTACACGATACCAGAGTGTTTGTGAATAGCCCTTTATATGCTAGAGGAGACTATCCTCCCAGGGGCAAATTCTTATTCGGCGATAAAGGATACCCATGCCAAACGTTTCCAGTAGCAGTTATCACCCCATTCAAAGAACCTCTGACATCAAATCAAGCCAAGTTCAACGTCGCGCATAGTAGAGGAAGAATAGTTGTTGGAGCAGCTTTTGGAATTTTGAAAAATAGATGGAGAAACATATTTAATAGGAATTTGGAATTGAAAATTGAAAACTGTATTAAAACGATATTTGCAGCATTTATATTGCACAGCATTTGCATTCTTGCAGATGATTTCGATCCATCTTCCCTGGCTACTGAGAATGAAACCTTTAATGTAGAATATGTCTAATCTGCGAGAAATATAACTGACTCTGAGGACGGTTTAAGAATACGAATTGAAATATTCAATGAATTCCTTCAAACTATTTAATCATCAATAAAACAAGACTTAATTAAAAAAATGCATAGGTTTTTATTTACATATATCACATATTCTTTTTTTAGTCTTTTTATATCAGTCTTATTTACATTTACATAAAAATATGAAGTGGGAGTGAAAGAATTCAGATATATAGATCCATTTCATTACTAGCGCTACTAGTTTTATAAAAGAGTAATATATCTCAAGCTACAAAAATTCATCACATTACTCATTGTACTGGTTTATATTGTATCTAGAGGTACATGTTGCATAAAAATAATAAAATAAAGTGAATTCTAGGAACAAATAAAACAAAAAATTAAATATACTTCTACCAAAAAAATATTTACATACACTAATTCTAATAAAAAAGATAAAACAAAAAAAAAATAGTTAAAAATATCTCAAAGCTACGGACTAGTCAGAATCTGAATCGGATGTCAAAAGGAGCGCTGATGTATCGATGCGCCGATAATCTGTCTTCACCATCTGCCCAAATACTGTCAAAAGGGTTTTTTATTAATTTTTTGATCCCTTTTATATATATGTTGCTCTAAACGCTTAACTCAATTCTGTGCTGCAGAGTGCCGGGATGTTGATGGCAGCGGTCTCAGTCTCGACTCTTCGCTTGATGTCGACTGCGAATTTGACAAGGTCTCAACCGGCTGCAGATCCAAGACAAATGAGGCGTTCTCTTCTCTCCTTGGCTGCATCGACACCGACACCTCTTCTTCTTGATAATTCTTGCTGTCAAATTTTTCACTAGTCCTGCCGTATCAACAATTTTTATTCACCTCATAGCTGTCAAAACTTTACTATGCAGTGTACTTTTCTATCACAGATCCTAAATCCTTTATTTCTTTGATAGTGTTCAGTATGTCCAGGTCTTTATTAAAAGATCGTTGTCGTTTCATAAAAGACCAAACATTTTCAATGAAATTTTGTATAAAAAAAAAAATTGTAATTGAAATCTGGACAATTCCATTATATTAGGCCCACTGCTACGGGCTTTTTTCATGAAAACGCATTAAAACCAGGATACGAAAATAAACCGTGCAAAACAATTCCCATTTGCTCATCGATTATCTTATCACTTGTGGTTTTGTACAGTTTTTTACATAGTCAGAAACAAATTGTAAGATTCACTGTCATTTTCCCCAACAAAAAACGTTTACTTTTCGTTTGAGACAATTGTACCATAGGGTACATTATATTTGTATGCAAACGTTTCAATTACGTGAAAAATTATTTTTTTCTTTCTGTCAATTTTCATATCCAATTCAATTAAAAAAATTGTATTTAAATTTTTTTTTAATTCCAGGCAGCCATTCGTTTTTTGTTTAGTTATTGTCATATATGTAATACTCCTATATTGGCAGTAAGAGCTAGTACCGTCCGAAAACACTACAGTACAGATATATCAATAAACACGTACGAAAGAAAAGGAACACATACGTTTATAAATAAACATGTACACAACACATATAAAACAAGTAATTTTTATCAAAAAAAAAACCGACTTAAAAAAACATATATATATATATCTATATATTTCATGATCCAATGATCGGATCTATACCAAATTATTATGGGACCACCTATGAGACACTACCTTTCCGTTGCAAAAAATTATTGAAATCGGTTGACGTGGTGCAAAGTTATGCGGTAACATATTTAAAAATCTTTTCAACGGAATCGTAAGAATGAGATTTTTGATGCTGTTTTTTTACTTTTTTCAAAGATTTATTTACGAAATACTTAAATAACTAGGCCAAACCTATTCCGATTTAGACTTATGGGATCTCGGTAGAAAGGTATTTTCCCACTATTTTCATTTATGTTACAAAAAAGCTCTTTTATATTTAAACTTTTTCCAAATTTTACACCCAGGGCCATCGTGTCGGGCATACACAGGCTTTGGTTAAAAAAAAATTTTAGCCCTAATTAGGACACTTAAAATTTTATGAGCACAATGAAAAATCCGGAAGCTCTTCACTTTTTTGGTATTTCACTTCACTTTAGTTCGTGCTGGCTACAGCCCTGGGAGGGACCTAAAGTTTTAATTCGACTCCGAACGGCGTTTGTATATTTATGAGAAGCTGTTTTTTATCTCAGAAATACACTCGGAAGTTTGCCATTGCTTGCCGAGGGGCAATGTTAACAGTTTTTAGCACAATATTTTGTCTAACTTCCTATTAGGAATGCAAGTCAAAAAAATTCATCGATGTTTTTTTCCATTTGATGCAACGAAATTTAGCATCGATTCATATCGATATATCGTATATAAACATCGATATTTTCGATGCATCGAATGAAAATATCAACTCTTTCTTTTAAATAAAAATATATACCACGAAAATTAAACAATCGGAGCTTCGATAAATGTTTAAGTATTAACTCACAGTGAAATGTATTTATTGATTTAAATAGAAACAAATCCCAGTTTTTTTTGTTCTTTTGAGAAGGTTTCGAAAAAAGTTTTCGGAAGGTACTGAAGTGGCGACAATAAGCATAGTAAAATAATATAAAGTGTGCCAGCTAGCAATGAGATTCTATTTCGGTACACTTATTTGGTAATTTATTATCATTTTTTTTTTTCATTTGACACCCTTTTGAGTGAGAATTTATGAAGTTTTGTGATTTGAAAAAAAAAACATGTCAAGAAATTTTTGCCGCTTGTGCAAAAGCACACATAACGTTGCAGTACTGATATTTTCAGTCCCTCAGGATGAGGATCTAAGCTGAAATTGGGAAGAGGTGTGCAACAAAACCAAAGGTCAATGCCAGAATTGAAAACAGCGAAAATGACAAGCTAAAATTTTGCTATGAAATAAGCGTACATCATTTTATATTATTTCACTATGTTTATAAGCTATGTGAAATAAATTTGGAAATTGCTGTTTAAAATCTGCCCAAATTTCCAAAGGGTTTTAGAGTGTCAATATCATATCATAAATTAGCAATTTATTAGTGCAAATAACTCGTACCCTTTGCATAATATTAATAGAATGTATATTGTAATAGTGTATAAATAGTGGAATTTCCACATTTAGAATAGTTACTAGAGCAAAGAGTTTGGAAGCATACAAACTAATTTTAATGTGTACAGTAAACATTGCACGCAAAAGTCGATGCATCGAAAAAAATACATCGATATATCGATATATATCGGAAGGTCCAAAACATCGGGTTTATTGGATGCATCGAATAGCAAACATCGATGTTTCCGATGCATCAATATTTTTTCTGCATCCCTACTTCCTATTAACTACATTACTTTTTTTTTGTATGTATAACTTGTATTTATTTATTTCATATTTTTTGCGAAGCTAACAATAAGTTTTAAAATTTTACAAACTATCATTACATTTAAAATTTCTGCGGCAACGCTTAGAATTTTTTTACATGCTATATAGTTATTGCAGTTGATGCGGGTGTCAGAATGGACAAGGTTCCGAGCAGGGGGTTTGCTGGATATCGTGCTGGGAAGGCGGTTTGAAAGTACGAGTTCCAGAGCCGCAGTGCCTGGGCGGGTGGAAAGGAGTAGTTTTCACGCAGCGCCTTCGCTTCTCTATATTTAATTAATTTCAGTCCATTAGGCTGTGTTTGGTCGGAAAGGACAAGTAACTTACCAAAACTAAATTTTTTCAATTGAAAAAGGAATATTTTATAAACTAAACGAGCATAATTTATATGTAAGTACATATTTCAGTGTAAATATAGTATACACAAGTACATAGCTATAATTACGACACTACGTGTAAAATCATATACCGCAAGAGTTTTTTTTGAATATAACAATTTTGAAATGGATATAAGGAAAATATGGTTCGATAATCTAGTCACCAGATAAGTAAATAGTTCTGTCCTGAGCTTCCGAGAATAAACGCTCACTTACTCACTTAATAATGGGTCCAATCCCGTATTTCTCGGACTAAAACTAGTAAAACTGACAAAAAATAAAAATCCGCTCAGAGCGAGAAAAGTACGGGATCGATTTCTAGTAAAAAATGGTAACTTCTGACAACTTCATCGTAACCTCCAAATTTTGGATATATGTAAATTTTAGCTTATTTCGTATGTAAACACGCTCAGCCCACACATGTAAATAACCAAAAATACTTTTAAATTCATAAGAATCAACTCAAACAAGTAATTAAATACTTTTCAACATGCCTTAGCAGAGTGCACTTTTCTTTTGTTTACAATTTGGTTGTCAAACACACTACAGCTGATCGTAGAAAAATCTTCGGACTAAAGTTGGTAACTTCTGTCAGAGAGAGGACCTTACTATCTTTTTTGTCCTCTCAATAGTCAGCGAACGAGGATGGGATCGATTTCCAGTAAAATCTGACTAGTTTTTATTATTTCTGACTAGTCCGAGATCGCAACTAATAATTACATACAACTTTACTAATTCCACTGCAAGGTCAAAGCAATTACATTAATCAAAGCACGGTACGTTAATGTTATCGCCTGTCGGTTGGCTAAGTACGAACGGAATGAAAGAGCGATGTCTATGTTTTTTTCTAGTCGATTTATCTTCGATGTATCGTTCAGCAAAATATCGATATATCGTTTGCATCCCTAGACACAGGCAGTGTTGCCAGTTTTTGGGCGAGCTTATTCCCTTTTTGTCCATGCAATTCTAGATATGAAAATATTTTGCCTTAAATATGTCTCTCATTTACAATATTTCTGCGTTTTCCACCACCTGTCCCATGTGGAGAAAGGGCTTTTAGTAGGGATTAGGATCCACGAAAACTGAAGACCGGTTAAATAACTTGTTTTTAATTTTTATAGAGCACGAAGAGGCGAGATCCATCAGCTACGAGAGAATCATTAAATAATTTAGTACAAAATCAGGAAGGCCAGTATAGCAAATTTGTTTTTTTCTTCAAGTATTTATGTTATTTGAAAACATAGTAGTTATGTTACCGCATAACTTTGGACCACGTCATTTGGACCACGATTTCGAAAATTCGTTTTGCATCGGAAAGGTAGTGTCTCAGAGATGGTCCCATACCAATCTGGTTAAGATCCGATCAGTGGATCATGAGATATATATATATATATATATATATATATTTTATATGAGAGTTGAAGTCGAATTCTTTTGCTAAAAATTACTTGTTCTTTTGTTGATTTAATGTTTATAATTTTTTTTTATAAAAGTCTAGCATATTGCATAACCATCGCCACATAAATACGCATTTCAAACGTCGTAACTGTAACAATTACAATCACAAATTTTAAACTTTTTATTAAGAATTTCTAGAAAAATTTTGGTTACGCGTAGGGTAAAGTGCGAATTTCTAAACGCTAGAAAATAGATTTTATAGCTTCTTGAAATTCGAACTTCAACCATTACTAATTTAATGTGCTATAAAACAGCATACCTAAAATTTTTCCAAAAATTGTGAATAAAAAGTTTAAGATTTTTGACAGTAATTGTTAAAGTTTGTTGAATTTTTATAATTTTTGTGTGAGAATCAAAAATTTTGTACGCACAAGTATGATGAAATTTTAATTTGTTTTGTTATATATTGTTTATAAATGAATTATATTTGTATAAATCATATGTTTTCAGACATATGTTTTCAGTCATATGTTTGGTAAAAAATATTGTTCTTTGAAAAAAACATGCAAAATCCAACGGATATATTAAAAAAAAAATATTTTTTGTACTTTTTATTATACTGATATTATAGATTTTGAGACGAGAAACACGATTACTCTGTTTAAAAAACGACAAAAAAAAGGTCAACACCTCAATTTGAAAAATGCATTATATATTGCATTTTTTATGATTTGCATGCAGCTGTGCATCCTTCACACAATTTTAGTGCTATTCAAGACCTTTAATTTGAGCAAAGGTAGAAGTCTGAGAACTAAATTGTTACGATTCTGAAATTTCACTCGACATTTTATGCAATTTTTTTTCTAATTTCGGAGTAAAAACTAGCACAGCAGTTTCGAAGTTTGGTTTAAAGTTGTTATAACGTGGCTCTTAGACGGCCTAAAGGCTTCTACCTTGGCTCAAATTAAAGGTCTTGAAATGCACTTATTGTTCGAGGGATATAAAATTGAGTGAAGGATGCACAGCTGCATGCAAATCATAAAAAATGCAATATATAGTGCATTTTTCAAATTGAGAGGTTGACATTTGTTTTCGTTTTATAAACAGTGGAATCGTGTTTCTCGTCTCAAAATCTAAAATACTAGCATAATAAGAAATATATAAATTTTTTGTTTTGGAATAAATCGCGTGGATTTTTCATGTTTTTATCGAAGAACACTACTTTTGACCATTTTTTTTTAAAGTCAAGGCGAATCGTGTTTCTCGTCTCAAAATCTATAATACTAGTATAATAAGAAATATACACATTTTTTGTTTTGGAATAAATCCCGTGGATTTTGCATATTTTTTTCGAAGAACACTACTTTTGAGCAATTTTTTTGAGGTCAAGGCGTAATTGTGGCTCAATGGCAATATTTGTTCGTCAAAGGGATTTACTTTAGCTTTCAAGACCATTTTGTTTCGTATCAAAATGCTGCTTCTGTCGAAAGCGGTACGATTAATTCGCATGCAGTGTTCAAAAAGCACACTGTGCGGTTTGCGAAAGGACAAGAGATGTATTTTAAAATGCTGTGCATATTTTTCAGATATGAGTTCAGCGAGAAAATCTATCAGAAATGGCCAACTTCATATCAGAAATTTCAAATATTCGCCCTCCCCCCTTCCCACCCTGTAGATCTGGCCTTGGTGCTTTAGTTTTGTCTTACAATGTACTTATGTATGTACATACATACATATCTATATATGTTTGTATCAAAATGGAATGAACTTGTGTTGTACCTATTGTGTGTGCATTAGTTTCGCTACTCGGATTTCTACAATTTACTCATCCGTGTATACCTAATTCATCGACAAACACATTATTGGTGATGTTTTTGACATGTTTTGTCTGTGAATGTGAAATGTTGATTTTGGTACTTCAGCGGTTGATGATTGGTTGAACAAAGTATTGTTTAAAGTTCATTACGCTCGAATATGTAGACAGAAACTGTACATACATACGTACCATGTACCTACATATGCATACTAGTTATGTTTCGAATGTCATATTTTTCACAATCACGAATTCGAATTTTCGGAATGGGAATGCGATTGTTAGGAATAACAATGAAGAAGCTATAATCAACTTAAGTCATCATTTTATAAATTATTAGAACATTGAACCAGTGCTCAACCTATACATTGTTCTAATCTAGTAGTCATAGTTCAAAAGGGGCATATAACATTTCAGAATAAGTTATTTTGCTGCCCTTTCTCCCATGAGGCGATTTCTTAGAGGCTCGTATATAAAGCTTAAATTAGCGGTGACATAGCCATAGCCATATAAATCAGCTGTTCCAACCAACCTTATGGCCAACACTGCATTCGATTAGTGATGCCACACCATAACGCCATAGTCATAACCAGGGAACGGATTTTTAGGACCTAAAAACCTATAAAAAAGGCAAAATAAAATAACGAAATAGGCTGGAAAAGGCAAAATAAAATAGCGAAAAAGGCAGGAAAAGACACTAGGTATTGCAAAAAAGGCAAAACAAAATAGCGAAAAAGGCAGGAAAAGGCACTAGGTATTGCAAAAAAAGCAAAATAAGGCACTAAAAAAAGACAGAAAATACAAAGAACAATCAAAAAATACATTTATTTTAGAAATGTTTATATTACAAGTAAAAAGAGAAAAACTATGAAGTAGTTTCATTATATGAAAAATTTGTACTTTGAATCTTTGACTATTTTATCCTTTCGAGTTTCTAACTCATAAAATTTTAATCTGTAGTAACATTGAACCACAAGATGCATTTTGAAGTTTTCTAGCAGCATTTTCATTCGATTTTCGCGAAGAAAAGCCTTGAATGTACTAAATGTGCGCTCGACGTAAGTTGATACAAGTGGAGCCCAATTTAAATATGAAACGTTTGGAACGTTCATATTATCAGGAATAAGGGCGTTTTTCGCGCCCTTAACAATTTTATCCACACCCCTTATTGTCTCCAAGCCTACGTTAGCTGAGAAAACCGCTTTGAATTTTTCCAAAACCAATTTGGCATGGGCATGTGCATATTTTTTAATCTTAAAAAAAATGTAAATGCTATAATCACTTTTTTTAAAGGTAGAAAAGGCAAATATCTTAAAAAAGGCAACATCAAATGTGTATATATGGAATCAGGGAAAGCTAAATCGTGGACATTCTTAATCGAATATACTCTATCTCTTTAGCAGAAAAAAAGGCAATTTCCATAAAATCCGTTCCCTGGTCATAACCATAGCCATAGAGACTTATTGAATTTTGGTTTTCCGCCATAAACATAATCAGCTGATATCTGAAGTGCGATTGAAAACGTGTTGCCAGACGTTCAAAAAAGGATGTTCACGTCCAACGTTTTGGCATAAGTATAGAATATGAACCATTTAGCTATGCAAAAACCAAAAATGTGGATCGGTAGAACTTCTATCGCTGATTTCAAAATTATTTGACGCAAAAGTATAAAGAATATATAAAAGGTTAAATTAAAAGTTTTTGATTTTTTGAAATATTTACATCTTATGAGCTAAATAACCGATTTAAAAACTAATTATGTCTAAAAAAAGACAATTAATTTATCTTTCAGCTGATGTATAATTTATATGCCTTTTTATATTTCTAGTCCAAAACTACTAAAAAAGGAAAAAATTGTATTTTTTCATGGAATAACATTTTTTAACAAAATCTATTAATTAAAGGCCAGCTCTCAAGAAAACGGTAAAAAAAAAACTTGCGACGAAAGTGTGTTCCAGGAATTTTGACATCTGATACTTCACCTCACTCTTTCCTAAAGAAATAATCGAACGGGCACATATTTCTGTTGCACG
The DNA here is from genome assembly GCF_013731165.1 of Rhagoletis pomonella. Taxonomy (NCBI): domain Eukaryota; kingdom Metazoa; phylum Arthropoda; class Insecta; order Diptera; family Tephritidae; genus Rhagoletis; species Rhagoletis pomonella. The sequence continues at coordinate 19,980 of NW_023460721.1, read as the reverse complement.
CATGGGTTGTCTTGTGCTCTTTTTTCACAAAAAACTTTAGAAAACCGTAGTAGAAAGCGTAGCAAATTTCTTAAGAACTGCGAACTGTCTCAAGAAAATTTTGCACAAGAAAATTTCTAAGCACTTTCTTGTACGTGATTTTATATGGAGATTTTGCTTTTCTTGAGAGCTGCATACTGGTCTTAACACAAAAGAAATTTATATTATTAAGAAAGTACACGTTAGTACCTTTAATTTGATGTACATATTTTGTTACGATCTGCTGTTGAGTTTTAAGAATTTAGTGTTAATTAAGCGATATTGAAAGAAGTTCTGGACAAATATCCTACAATATTACACATTTTCCGCCTCTAGCAACACCGATATTCTTGACTCCGAAAAATAACCTGTTAATCGTTATGATACCTATAATCGATGATAGTTAACGTGGTTATGGTTATGGCTATGGGTATGGCTAGGGAATCCTATCCCGCATAAAAATCGCAATGCCGCGGGATCGAGGTCATAAATCCCGCGAATCGGCGGGATTTGAGGGACTGAAAAAATCATATTATTTCCTCTAAACAGTTATATTCAATATATATGTGAAATCATTTCGGAAATCACCACATTTCCTCATTAGACTTCTTTCAGTAGGATTCGAATCGACGATCCCACTGAATCATCCAGTTACCTACGCACTGTGCTAAGTTCGCCTTGTGAATTCACGTTGCTTTTTTCCACTATTTCATTGTGTAAAAAAGCAACAAGAATTCACAAGGCGAACTTAGCACAGTGCGTAGTCAACTGGCTGAATCAGTGGGATCGTCGGTTCGAATTGTTCATTGTGGAAAAAAGCAACAAGAATTCACAAGGCGAACTTAGCACAGTGCGTAGGCAACTGGCTGAGTCAGTGGGATTGTCGGTTCGAATCTTACTGAAAGAAGTCTGATGAGGAAATGTGGTGATATCCGAAATAGCTATCACTTCTACGGCCTCACTAAAACGGCCTCAAGCTCAATAAAAATAGTTGAATATAATTGTTATAAGGCCATAAAATAACAAGAACAAATACCTTAAGGACAAGCAGACCTAAAAGTTAAACATTGTAATAATAGAATTATTAACAAAAACCAACAAAACCAACAACCACATGATCAAGTTTAAATAGCACTGGAATAGCTGCGCTTGATAGTAGTAGGCTTCACAAATGAAATAGTGGAAAAAAGCAACACGAATTCACAAGGCGAACTTAGCACAGTGCGTAGGCAACTGGCTGATGAGGAAATGTATTGACTTTCGAAATAGCAATCACTTCTACCACTTTTTCAAATTATTGTTGCTTTTCCACAATAAGTTTTCCATTCAAAACGGCCCCAGGCTCAATAAAAGTTGTTAAATATAATTGTTATAAGGCCATTATATAAAAAAGGAAGTATTTTATAATAAGAGTGATCCGATCTTAAACAATACCCGCTCGCTGTAATCCCAAACTAGCTAAAACATCAGTGACTATTCAAATTTAACTTTGTTTTCCTGTTTTTTAAACTTTGTTACCGTTTGGTATTTGAAAATGGTGTTAAAGTAATAGTTGCGTTCCCTAACACGCAAGAAGTTGCAAGAATTTACAGGAATTTACCTGAAAAAGTTTCCGTACTCGGTTCTCTGGCAAAGTTGGGGAAATAATTTTTTCTGGTAATATCAAACGATTTAAAGTTCAATAAGCAAAAACAAAAGTACATCTGTATTTTCACCTTATTAAATATATCGTAGCAAAGAAATATCAACTTTTAGGAGTGTTTTTGTTAATTTGCTTGTGTATTTGCGTATAATTTAGCAGATTGCCAAATGATAGAAAAACTGCTATGTTAACAAAAAATGTATGTATGTAAAGTGTATTTGACAAATTTATTAGTTTTTACTCGAAAAGCGTTCCCGTACTTTTTGGTTTTACTCTCTTTCTCTGAGAGCAATTTCGCTTTTAGACAGTCTTACAGGTTTTACCCAAAAAGGATGAGGAAAGAAACTAATATCTTCTCTATAACATACTCACCACAGCTGAATGTGTGCCTCAGAGTAGCCAACTCATTTTTGAAAATTCCCCGATTTTGTCAGTGAAAGTCCTCGATTTTGTCCGAAATTTCTTAAAATTCCCCACCCGTAGATATCTCTCCTTACCCTGCAAAAATCGCGACTTCTCCAGGCATGCGTGTAAAGAGTACTGCCTAAGGACCAAGGAGTACTCCAAAATTAACCACAATTAATATAAAAAATATGGTCCAATTAACATTGCGATGTCCTAGGGCAGGACCATATACTCCATCCCTGCATTACATCAGAGTAGCACAAAACTACTCCAACATCTTAACAATGGCATTGTTGTTATATTTTTTCGTTTGTACACGCTTTTGTTCTTCACTTCTCAAATGCCTTTTCGAAATTCATAAAAACCAAGCCTAAAACTAAAAATTGCATGTTGCCTCTGATGGCATTCGAACCCGAACATGCTGGGAGCTAAGAACTAACAGCGAGCATCTCTACATGTTCAGCTACAGCCAGACATGCAAATGTGCTTTCAAATGCTCAACTTCAATGACATTTCGTTAAAACACGAGCAGTGATCGCATAACAGAGGAACACTTTTGTAAGTACTCCAATTTACCACAAATAGACTACATGGTCCAACTATTTTTGCAGGATATTTTCAAACAAACAAATGTACATATGTTTCTTGATATACATACTCCTGGTCTTTCTGTTTATTTTATTTTTAAGTGTAACTCATCTATGCATTCACAAACCAAACCAAATTTTTATAAAGGTAATTGACAAAGAAAGAATAAAAAATGTACATATAATAGGTTTGTTCCACAAGCTACTGGAAGTGTGAACCACTCGATTTCGCTGGGGTTAAAACTAACGAAAGTGTGGAACGAAAATAGTATCGAATTAGAGGAAGATATGGAGCCAGCCTGTGATTTGCGTAAGCGTCGTATATAGATCGTTTTGAAACCGAAGAACCAAACACAAGTAAACAATGAGCTTTCTCATTCTTAACATCTTCTATTTCAGCACTTCCATGTAACCCCATTTCAAAATAGAAGGATATAAAAAGGTATTTTCAGCTCGTCATAAGCCTTTCTCCACTATATTGTAAATGGGCATTGAATTAAAATTTCTTGTGTGAGTACTTTCGAGTACAAGTAGAATCGAGTATTTCCTAGCGATACTTTGAGTAGCATCGAGTATTATCTTCGATACTTTTAATGAGTATTGGCATCGATTACATGGTGATATCGGACGAACACTAGTTATGGCTATGGCGTTATGGTATGTCCCCACTAATTTAAGTTTAAATTTCTGAACACATTGAAAACGACGAGCTACGGGCCACAGCTTCCAATTTGTTATCTTCATTATCTAAACGCTTTGTCGATGGCGACATGATTTCTTTGAACGTGGCGACGACATGATGAATTTTTATGAGTTTGACATAAAAGAAGAGGAAGAACCTTATCTGTCGCTGGAAAAATAGAAATAGAAATCTGGCCACAAACAAAGTCGTCGCATAAGAACACTTAGAAAAATAATTTCACAGCTGTGGTATGTAGCTCGTCGTTTTCATTGTGTTCGGGCTATAAAGCCGGTTGCACTTAGTGTTCGTCAGATACCACCTTGTACTCGATGCCTGTACTCATTAAAAGCATCGAAAAGAATACTGGATGCTACTCAAATTACACTGGTCTACAAGGGTTTTGCGAATAAGACGGGACCTGGTGTTTCCGAACGGATTTTTCGTGCTGAACACGAATCTGGGGTCCAAAACTTCCCATCACGTCACGTTTTCGAGAAAAAAGGGGTTGAAACCCCTAAAAACAGCGTTTTTGGACATTTTCGAAAAATTGTAGAGCTGAACCCTGACGTGCTACAAACTTTGTATATGTCAGAAATTAAAGGCTAAATCGTGTCCTTTCGAATGAGCCCTATGCCGAATTAATCGCATGCACCCTTAGATCAGGGGGTGTATTTGTGTCTAGGAGTCCAGGGAAAATTGATCGCAGAAAGAATTTCATCTTAAACGACCATATAAATTTCTTAAATTTTTAAAATCTAACTGCAGATTCGTAATCAGCGACTTTTAATATAGTTAAAACCTTGGCATTATTAATTTTCTATGATCGTTTAAGATTAAATTCTTTCTGTGATCAATTTTTCCTGCACCCCTAAACACAAATACACCCCCTGCTTTAAGGGTGCACGCGATCAATTCGGCATAGGGCTCATTAGAAAGGGCACGGTTTAGCCTTTAATTTCTGATATATGCAAAATTTGTACCACGTCATGGTTCAGCTCTATAATTTTTCGAAAATGGCCAAAAACGCTGTTTTTAGGGGTTTCAACCCCTTTTTTCTCGAAAACGTGACGTGATGGGACATTTTTGACCCCGGATTCGTGTTCAGCACGAAAAATCCGTTCAGAAACACCAGGTCCCGTCTTATTCGCAGAAAAAAAGTTGAAATTTGTAGACCAGTGTTATCGGTAGGGAATACCCAATTCTAATTGTACTCGGAAGTACTCAGATGAGAAATTTTAGTTCAACGACCGTTTACAATCTAACAACACACAGCGGAGAAAGGCTTATGAAGAGCGCAAAAATTCCTTTTGATATTGTCCTATTTTAAAATGGGGTTACTTGAAAGTGCTAAAACAGGAGTCGTTAATTAATGTGAGAGCTAATCGCTTACGTGTGTTTGATTCTTTGGTGTCAGAACGAATTCTAGATGATGCTTCCAAACATCACACGCTGGGCCCACATCCTGCTCTAATGACGACTTTTGTTTTCCATTTTCAAGCGTTTTCGCACTTGTGCACAAGGGTATTATAACTTTGTTTACATAACGGTTGTTTTGTAAGAGGCAAAACGAATCGAGATAGATATACACAAATGTATACATAAATGATCAGAATGAAAAGAGAAATCGATTAAGCGGTGACTGTCTGTCCGTCCGTCTGTGCACACGATAACTCGAGTAACCATTGAGATATCTTAACGAAACTTTGTACGCGCACTTCTCTCGGGCGTAGGACGGATGGTATTGAAAATGGGCTAAATCGGACAATAACCACGCCTACCTCCCATATAACGGTAATTTACAGAAATACGAAAACTGCGATATTTTAGTAACTACTGAAGATTATTCACTAAAAATTGATATTTGCAATAAATTTTAGACGAAAAATAAGAATATTATAAATTTTTGGAAAATGGGCGTAGCCACGCCCACTTATGGTTACACGTGTATATCTTGGTAACCGCTACACCAATTTCTTCCAAACTTGGTACAGTTATTGGTCTTGACAAAACATACCAAACGGCTGAAAATTTTTAAAATCGGACAATAAGCACGCCCACATCTCATATAACAGTAATTTGGAGAAATACGAAATCTTCTATAAATCAGTAAATACAGAAGCTAATTTATTCAAAATTGATGTTGCAATAATCCTTTAGCACAAAATACGCTTATGATACAATTTTGGAAAATGGGCGTGGCACCGCCCACTTATGACTGCTTATATGTATCTCGGTAACTGTTACACCAATTTGTACCAAACTCGGTATGGCTATTATGATTGCCACATAAAAGCAAAACGTTGAAAATTATTGAAATCGAACTAAAATTGAGGCCGCTTTTCATATAACGGTAAATTTCAGAAATACTTGGAACTTCAATATTTCGAAATTTAAGAACCCTAATTTACTCAAAATTGATACACCCCGGCTTACCATATAGCGGTAGCTTTCGGAAAGGTGAAAATCATATGTTTAATACTTGCGCCGGGTATTTAATGTTCGGCTTCCCCCGAACTTAGACTTTCTTACTTGTTTTAACTACAACACAGACCTATTTTCAGTTGGTTTTCCTAAATTCAGCAAACAAGTAAATAATTGCACTTTGTACTCGATAACCATGAAGTAGTTGCGCACGCGTATAGAAGTACAAAAAATAATTGCTATTTGGTAGCAGGGTCGTGAACCGGATGAAAAATTTGGTCGGTTCGGTTCAGCGTTCCGAACCGTTTTTGTACTTTTGGTTTGGTTTGTCAAAGCGGTTTTTTGGTATTTGAAACGGGGTTTCGGTTCGGTTCAACGGTTCGGAAATAAAAAAAGAAACGCGCAAGGTTATGCGTCAAGTGTCAAGTGCAACAACGCGCAAGGTTAAGTGTCAAGTGTCTGTCATATAAGATGGGTTGCCCTAAAATTTGATATTACCACATGGTAAACAAACATGGTATGTATTACCATATTTAACAAAAAGAAAAAAGGGGGTAAATTTTTCTATTGAAAATTGGACGAAACGAACCTTTAAACCTTTTTTTAAAAAGTGGTTCGGTTTTCGGTTCGGATCAAACACTTGTGGAAAATTTCGGTTCGGTTAATGGTTCAGTTAGTTTATAGAAAAAGCGGTTTCCGGTTAAAAACCGGGTCACGCTCCTGCTTGGTAGAGTTACTCGAGTATGACTAGCTGTGCTGAACAATTCGACGAATAAAGTACAAAAATTAACTAAAATATGTAAATACATACAACTACGTAAAGCTTGCTATACAGTCCAATGCTAGCGTGGGCGTGAACGTTCGCAAAGGCAAATAATTCCAATTGTATGGTATTTTATGGACGCTCACACACATCTGTCAAAACTTATCGTCACATGCGAATGCTTTGCGTACGCACACAGTTGAGTGTGAGCTTGAAAAAAGGGCATATAATGCATTTTAAATTAGCTTTTATTTTATACTTCTGAAAGATATTTTAATTCTCTATCTTTTGATGTATCAACTATTGCAAAAAGTTAAGTAATAACGAAGATGTTGGTCAAAATAAAAAGCCGTATAGCAGGCTTAAAATATGAATAGCACTGGAATATTTTACTGGTCATCGCAAAAAGAGGATAAAGTGCAAACGTTGACAAAAAAATGCGAACACATCTTCGCGCTCCGCCCACGTAGACATTCGAATTCGCACAATATTCGTATCATTTGATGCGAATGCGAATGTCGATGGGAATGTGTAAAATGAAGCGAATTATTCGCATAACAAACGCGAATGCAAATATTCACAACATCCCTGATGCATACATTCACTGTGCACAAGTATAAAGCATGTACACATCATTTGCATCGATACAGGTAAGAATAATTATTCTAATTATAATTATAATTTTAGTACCTATTGACTTCTACTTTGTAATCTTAGTCTTCTGTTCGATTTATGCTATAACGTCGTTTATCCTTTAAGGGGTCGCGCATACAAAGCGCTTATGGCTGAGCTGAGGGATGAACTTATATGCAAGCTGATTATCACTAAGTAAACAAACCAGCATGCAATTGAACTTTGTGTGGGAATGGGGAAGGGCTTTAAATTTTGCAGAAATTCGATATAAAGGCGATTTTTATCGAAACTTTTTATTTGGAATCACGAATTAGATACAAATTCTAGGGAAAGGGGGTCATATTTTTTCAATATTCCGTGAGTAACAAACTAAAATAGTATGTACTGAAGTACACAAAGCACAAAATATTCAGAAAAGTGGAAAATTTTTTGAATTTTTCAAAAATGTTAATATATTCTAGAATTCTAAGAATTTTCTAGGTTTTATACACAAGTACCATGAACATAAAAATTATTCAACAATTTCTGATTTTTCACATCTTTACATTTTTGGATGCATTTCAGAAAAAATAAAATTCTCAAAATTTTGGAAAATATAAAAATTTCTAAAATCTCAATAATTTTGTACATTTCAAAATATTCTCATTTTACCAAAATTTCTAGAATCTCCCAGATTTCGATAGTTATTGAAATTATCCTAAAAATAAGAAATCTCAAGAAATTTAATAATTTCATAAAATGCAAAATTTTGAAATTTTTGTTATTTCTCAAACCTGCGAAAATATTCAAACTTTCAACTTGTAAAATAGTAAAAATTTGAAAATACAACAAAAAAAGTATACATTTAAAATTAAGTAATTTGAAAATTTAGAAGTTTCAGTGAATTCGAAGAACTGATAGGCATTTTTCACCAGTGTGTTACAATTATATGATACAAATATCATTTTTCAAAAAAATAACGAAATTGAGCAATCATTGCGTAATTATGCGGACGCAGATACGGTCAATAATTGTGCAATTTTGTAAGCGCTCACGATGTTGCAAGAAAATCGCACTCACGTGTGTTCACAGGGCGGCTTAGTTCTTTGTTTGTACAAAAATGTATAATATCGTTCCAAAAGGGGTATATTTACCTAAATGATATAAATTTTCAATTCTCTCGGCACACACACAACCCAGTTAATTGCACTGCTTTATTTTTAATATAAGGATCAGGGGCCAAGCAAAGATTACGAAAATCGCATGAACAGAACGAAGCAAAAACTATCAGTATTTTCCTTAAGTTTTCCTAAAAATTACACCGTACAGCACTCGGCTGGGTATTGGACCAAACAAATTTTTTTTAAGATATTGAGTAATAATTAAAAAAGTAATTTTTCCGTTTTTCGAAGTTAGCCTCCAAAATCGAGCTATAGGCCTTCGAAGTTCGAAATTGGACCTTTGGTAAAAAATTATTTTTAATTACTGTATGTACACAACTAAAAAAAGTAAACACATAGTCGTGTTCCGCCTTTTACTCTTATTTATATAACTTTTCGATCTTCAGATCTTCGAAAAATTAAAAACCTTATATTTAAAAATATAAGGTATATATTTTGGACTTGTTTTTAAAAAATTTTTGGCACCTGTAACATAGGTTTGCACAAAAAAAGGTATATACCATTTTTATAAGAGCGCAAGGCGGTGTAATGTTTGGTATTAAATTTATAATGGTTTGAATTATATGAGTTAAGAATAAGCTGCCTTTTTTGGCGCGATGACTCGACGAATTTTGGAAAATTAAAATATTAGGATTGTGCTAAAAAATCTGATGTCGTAGATAAGAAATCAAAAAAGGGATTGTCAAACTATAATATTGAAGAGCTTGTATTTGTTTACAGCTATTTTGCACAGCAAATCTCGGCATGAATCCAAACTATTTGTATGGCAATGTAGTATAACTTTTTTCCTTAGATGTAATATTATTATTTTTCTCAGCAAGAATAAATATTTTTATCGAAATCTTGAAGCATTTCACGTTTGAGCTTCGCTATAAATGCACGATCGTGTTATTGAATTAATTATTTTTCATTTACTCTAGAGAAATTGTTTAACTTCCTTCTTAACATAAATGGGAAGTACCAATCAATTGCAATTTAGTATTATTTTAGTCGATTGCCAAAAGTCACACAATGAGATATCAACGGATTTTCGAAAAATTTAGTTTATACGAAAAACTATCATAAATTTGCATTACAAAACAAATCACAAAATGACAATGTACAGCGTTTTTCAATCAGCTGTAAGTTTTCGCATATCTGGGGAAACTTTGCGGATAAACTGTGAGGAATATACTAATTGATTAGTTCACAGATTTCCAAGATTTACCCACTGAGTCGCGCGTCTTTCAAAATTTAACGCTTCTAGATGAAGGTCTACTCAAATAATATGATACTTCAAGCTTAGCACACAGCTAAAATTTCAAACTCAAGTGAAATTTGACACGCTTTTTCCATGAATTAAAATTTTCAAAAGCATCAATTCATTATATATCGAGGGCTTATATTCAATACCCTCTATCTGCAAAAACTTTAAATTTTTCAGGAGAGCAAAAAAACTTTTTTGAGAGCTATTTTTAAAAGTGTTAATAATTTTAAGCACCCATGCATGTCTTAAAAATTCACGCTATATATTAAGACTAGGATTTTACTTTTAATTCATTTTATTTTAGTTTAAAGATCAGATAGAGGTTATTGCAATTCGAATTGTAACTATTTATATAAAAAAAATGTGCCGATAGCGGATTTAGCAGAATAATGAAAATGTCAGTTCTTTAGACGTAAATGTTATGTTAAACTACTTTTTTAACACATAAATCATTGGTCTGTAAACTCGTTCCCTTCTATTCCGATGGGCTCAGGTAACCACATAATTTTAATGGTGTTTTTGTGTCGAAAGAGTATTTCACGTGATTTCGAAATTATATGAGAATCATTAGCACTGTTAAAGCTGTGGCGGACCCAGGTAGGGGAAATTGGGGAAATACCCCTCCCCTTTCCCCCCTCCCCCCCAAGACTGTGTAACATGTGTTTTCATAACATTCAACTGAATATCGTGAAATGTCATTACAAGAATATATAATAGGTTTGTCCCACAAGCTACTTGTAGAAAAACTCGAGCAAAGTTCAAACTGTGCCCAGTTTCCGACCAATATCAAAAAATAAAATAAACAAAACAGTTTTTTTTCTAATGGCGGCCACCCCTCGGCAGGCAATGGCAAACCTCCGGGTTTATTTCTGCCATGGAAAACAGCTTCTCATAAAAATGCAATCGCCATTTGGAGTCAGCGTTAAACTGTAGGTGCCTCCCGTTTGTGTGACAACATCAAGGTGCGCGCCACGAATCGGAGGAGAAGCTCGGCCAAACACCAACATATTGTGTGCAGATCGAAAAAGTATATTAAGGATGTGCTCCTAGCTTATGTTTAATTTCTAGCATCTGTTTTAGTACTAAATCCCCATTTTTGAACTAAGTAAACTGCACGGAAAAAATATGACTTTTAAGAAAAATTAATAAGACCATCATATTGAATTATTCGTGGACGATTTATTATTGCTGTCATATTAATTTTCTTATTCAGTAAAACCATACTCTATTATATTAGGTAGTCTTTGCCATGTGTGGAACTGCATTGATGTTGCAAATAATTTTCTTATTGACGTAAATTAAATGAGCGAGCACCTTGAAAAATTGTTTGGTTCCATTTTCTAACAGTGAAATCAAACATCGTAGTTGATCAAAAAATATATATTTGACGCCATTCTCTCAACTTTACAAGCAATCTAAAAAACCTTAGAAATGTAATAAAATAAGACATATTATAACAGCCTCCAAAATCTTCTACAAGAGACGCCTCTGAGCTAAACAAATCAGTTTAGGTTAGTATTCTGTTCACAGCCGTGAAATTTTTCCAGCAACACATAATGTTTTCACATGAAATTTTGACACACTCAAAGTGAAGTATAAAATAAATAAGTAAACATAAATTTTGAATCAAACTGAATTGTGTAGCTCAGGGGCGTCCTTAGTAAATGTTTTGGAGGCTGTTTTAATATATCCTATCTTATTATATATTTTTTAGCTTTTCTACATTCTGAGAAGTTGAGAGAATGAAGTCTAATTTTTGGTCAACTACGATGTTTCATTTCATTTTTTTGCAATCATTAGTTCATTTCGGAGGAGTCACAATGCCCATACCGGCTGTACCGATTTCTTTGAAATTTCGGCCACAGACTTGGTATATAGGCTAAAAAAAAACCCATATCTAAACGGGGTGTGGAACCTCCTATACAATCCGAATTTTTCATAGTGCATATCTCTGGAAGTATTTGTGGTAGAGTCCTGGAACTTGGTATTGATATATGTAGGTACACGGCAGCGGAGTGGTAAGAGTTACGGGCTACAAACCTGTAGTTACCAGGTTCGATCCTCGGGTGGGACGATTGCGAAGTCAATCTCAAGCTCATGAAAAATATGAGTTTATTGGAAAATGCGGCGTGGCACCGTAGAACTCTAAATAGAGGTAAATGAAATCAATCCCAAACCTATGAAATTGGGGGTATATGAAAATGATCTCATAGCCATTAGAAAGAGCTAGCGGTATAAGCCATATAAACTAACATTATGGTGACGCATAGATACCTCTGGAAGCATTTACCTAGAATACTGAGATGAGGTATTTTTCCAATGGAAATATGTACAGAAAAACGGGCGCGACACCTTCTGGAAAGTTACATGATCACAGGGTGTATCCCTGGAACCATTTTAAGCTAAACCTTGAGGGATTACATTCTTGCCAATACCCACGGGCATAAGCTGAAATTGCGTCGCAAGTTTTACGATCGGCTTGGGTAAGGTTTAACCACTTAACCCCCATTTGTTTTCGCCGGTACTGAATTCTATAAGCTGTCAGTTTTCAAACAATTTAAAATGTACTTGTGTATTTAAAAATGTCATGAAAATTGTGTTGCTAGCTTCATGTTGCCAACATGTAACAAGCTTTTTCACAGCGTGAACAGAATACTACTTTGCTGAGGAAATGTTGCGGAATTTCACAATTATTTCACAGAAAGAAATTTTATATGCAATTTGACAGCTTTTCTCGTGAAACAGGAACAGAATGCTATGCTTTTGATTGGATTTTTTTTATTTTTATTTTGTTTGTTCTTTCCTTTTTGATATGCAAATACTTAATGTGAAAACAATACAGTGACGAACAAAAGTATTGGCACAGTGAATTTTCGCAGTATATGCAAAGTTTTTTATTCTTATCTATTTTCGATAATTTTTATAATACATAATATGGTTTATATTCCACCAATAAACATAAAAATCAAATCTCCAAACTTTGTTCAAAAATTCTAAAAAATTCAATAAATTTGCATACCAATTTGCAAACTTTTTATTGAGAATTTTTAGAAAAATTCTAAGATTGCAGTTTTATTGCATATTCAATTTTATTTTATTTATTTAGTCGAAGGTGTTGCTCATTTTCTCCATACAAAAAATGTTTCAGTTGTTCTTTTGGGCTCGCAGAAGTCCGAATACTTGTTCGGCGGCGGTACTTAATGGACGGGAAATGTGGTTCCACTGTCTGTTTGTTGAAGGAAGCTCTCTGAGAGCAGGTGTGAGAATCGAGTAACAAATGCATTGGCCGTCTGTTGTGACTGCAGCTTTTCGACCTTAAGCCAGAGGCGGGTGCGTATCTTGGCTGCAACAAGAAAGTGATCCGAGTCGATGTTTGAGCGTCGGAGTGTACGTACGTCCAACACACTGGAAGCGTACCTTACGTCTATCACAACATGAGCGATTTGGTTTCTCGTTTTTCGATGTGGAGACAACCATATAGCTACTACCAAATTTCGGGCTCCGGCGAAGTCGATCAGCCTCAGTCCTTTGTCGGATGTTTCGTTGTGGAGGGGGAATTTTCCGACGGTTGTTCCCTTCCTTGCCTACCCTGGAATTGAAGTCGCCAAGCACGATTTTGATATCATGGCTGGGGCAGCGCTCGCATGTGTGCTCCACGCGCTCATAGGAAAGATCCTTGGACGCCTCGTCCTTCCCTTCCATCGGGGCATGGACACAGATTAGCGAGATGTTGAAGAATTTCGCTTTGATGCGTCGCAAAGCCCCAGAAATTCTTTTCCTTGCCTGTCCAACGGATTTCTTGATTGGCGGTGATGTCAGCTTTTGTCCTTACGCGGACATCACCCAGCGAGTAGAGGCACCTTCCCCATTAAACGTCCGGACATTCCAGGCGCATGCCCTCAAATCGTAGTCCTTTAAAGGAGGTTCTCATTCGAGGCTTTGTGTCTCCTTTTCATTGGAGCCTGTTTTTACGTGGCGAGTCCCAAACCCAGCGCACAACCCATTGCTGGGGCGCGGGTGGTTTCGCCACCGAATTAACGTCCGGGACCGAGTTTTCTTTCGACGGCCCCGCATATATCCTAAGCCTTGTGCGGTCCATTGTTAAAAAGATCTTTGGCATTTACCTAAACATTAGAAACTAAATATTTGTAATTCAAATGTTTTTTCTTTATTTGTTTTTGTTTGTATTTGTATTTGTGTTTGTTGTTGTATTTTATGGTCTTATAACAATTATATTCAACAATTTTATTGAGCTTCAGGCGTTTTTTTTGAATGAAAACTATTTTGGAAAATTAACAATAATTTACAAAAATGGTAGAATTAACAGCTATTTTGGAGATCACCACATCTCCTCATCAGACTTTTTCCGATCCAACGACCGCAGATGACTCAGCCAGTGGTCTACACACTGTGCTAAGTTCGCCTTATAAATTGTTGTTGCTTTTCCACTTTTTTCCATGTGAGCCAACTGCAATCAAGCGCAGCTATTCCGCTGCAATTCACACTTGATCATGTGGTTGTTGGTATTGTTGGTTTTTGCTAATAATTCTATTTTTAGAATGTTTAGCTTTTAGGTGTACTCGTCCTTAAGTTATTTGTTTTTGTTATTTATGGCCTTATAACAATTATATTCAGCAATTTTATTGAGCTTAAGGCTCACTGGCTAACCAGAATGGTAAGACTTTGGTATGTAGCAAGAGCTGTCAAAAGTTAAAATATTCTAAATGCCCTAAACTGCCCACAATATGTAGCTGTGGTTGTGGTGTATTATTGCTGATTTGGCTGGCGAAATAGCTTGTGGCTGTGGTACTACATTCTGGTTAACCAGTCACGCTTTCAGAAAACTTCGTCCAAAAATCTTGCGTATACAAGTATGAAAATATGTAAGTATGCTAATATATATGTAATATGTAATAGTTTCTAAATGATCCTCCCCTGGGGCCAATTCTTGTTCTGTGAAAACGTGAAGTGAAAACATTTTTCATCACTTCCCATAAAATTACGATTCTCTTTTCAAATGTAAAATAATTAATTTGTCAAAAAGTTTTCACTGTGAAAACTTTTTTTTACAAATTTTTGTGGCTGTGAAAAAGAAAAGTTGGGCGTTTTTCTCAAAACGATTATCTTGTGACAATGAATATCATTGTCTTAAAGTCACAATAATTTATTAAATAATTACTTGCTAGATGTTGATGGAATAGACTTTAATGATGAGAATCACTTAAAATGATATAACGAAACGATAAAGTGAAAAAATTAAATTTTCACTGACATTGAATTTTTCATTTTCATTTCACAGTTTCATAGAACCAGAATTGGCCATCTCGTATTTGGGTATTTCGTAGGTATCGCACTTTCAGGTTTAAGAATCCTTAAATTAAGCACACGCCCTAAAACTACGTATCGAGAATCTCGCGAGCATTAGGACCTTTGCCATATATGTACGAGAATTTCGCTTAAAAGCGACTGGCAATTTTTTTCAATTTAGTAATTTTTTTCAACGTAAGTATTTTCTTTTAAGTTTTTAAGACTAATTTATTACTTATAAAAATTTAGAGCCTTTAATCTTCTTACAATTGCATAAAACAAAAAATTTGCGTATGTGTATATGTAAGTGTCTGCCAAAAATTGAAAGGGCCCTTTCACGAAACAATCTGCCTTGACAACACAGAACTTTTAGTATGAGTGTGTAATACCGGGGACCGACATCTGGTATTTGCATTCTGGTAAATTTATTGAGGTAACTTAGTATTTCAGTGTCAAATCATATGATGCTGAAGAACAACACATAAACATAAAAATGCAAATATAATGCAAAAATTGCTTATATATTGCATCAGAATTTACGGTATAAACATTTGGCTTAACACGCGCGGAAATTGGAATGATTTTTTTATAAATGAGCTGCTGAAATCTGGCGTTTTTGGGTATGTTCAGTGCGAAATGCCTATTGAAAATTAGAATACTACAAAATTACAACCTTTGGAAGTTTGTTGACAGACATATGGTATTTTGGAAATGTTACGAAGAAATACCAGATGTCTGTCCCCGGTATAATATAGCAATTTAAAGAAAGCACCCATTTTACCTAATATAGCGGCTCGATCACAACCCCTGCAGTCCCACAAACCAAGTTTGTGGATAATTTTTACCTGCTGCACCCAATGGTGAAAGAAAATATCTTTACCGGATTAATTACAATTTTGCAATTAAATACGAACGTGACCAACTCATAAAACTGTAAAAGTAAATTATATCTATCTTTTAACGAAACAGTGGCTGGTTTCATGATTTCATTCATGTTTTTTTTTTGTGGTTTAAGTTATGGAATTTATCTGTAAATAGATCTAAGCTAATCAGAACCACAGTCGTGGTATACCTCAGTCGTCACCAAAATAATTGTCTACAAAAGAATACGTGGAAAAATAATGTTACAGCTGTGGTCCACAGCTCGTCGATTTCAATGTGATTAGACTAATATGTTATGAAAATTTGGTAATTTTTTTTACTTTGGTATTTTTTTTAGAGTTTTGTTAAAAAATTAAAAAGCTTTGTGGCAACACTGGTAGAGAACTTATAAGAACAAGATGGTGCATATTTTGGAGTGAAAATATTTTCGTCTGAAATGGATCCACTATGGAATTTCACCAGTCCGTTTAAAATGTGCATAAGAGGTTTTTAGCATTTTTTGTATATGTTCCCTGTTAAATAAATATGTTGCGTGTGGTGTGTAAGATGTTGCGAATGATTGCGGGTGCATGAAACAAATGTGTATATGCACGTTTTCTTCTGTGCAGCATTGATTTATTTAAAATAATGATGAAAATTATTTATATTTCTTAGTTATATGAAAATTCTTGTTCGAACATAAGCTTTGGCTGCAAAACATACAGTATTGGCCAATACAATAGCACCCCCATTTCAAAGTGATATTGTTTGCCAC
The DNA here is from genome assembly GCF_013731165.1 of Rhagoletis pomonella. Taxonomy (NCBI): domain Eukaryota; kingdom Metazoa; phylum Arthropoda; class Insecta; order Diptera; family Tephritidae; genus Rhagoletis; species Rhagoletis pomonella. The sequence continues at coordinate 3,480 of NW_023460721.1, read as the reverse complement.
TCATGTTTATTTATTTATTTTTAAGAATTTTCAATTAAAATACTGTTCATTCTCTCACAAAACTCACATAAACTCAAGTTTAAAACTTTTTAAAAGACCGCAAAAAAGTGCAACAAATTTTCGCCGAGGATGTTGCGGGTTTCTGCCATATAAATATAAATTGTGTTTAGTCGTTATATGGAAGCAAATGAGACAAAAAAAATCTAAAAAATCAACGGTAATCTTTAGCGACTTGCAACTTGCATATTATTGGACTAAAATTGAATGCGCTATAAAATTGTGTACTCAAAAAAATTCTAGAGCTTCTGAGAAAAAAGTTTGAAATTTGAGGGAAAGTTTGTTGCGCTTTTTTCGGTCTTTTAAAAAGTTTAAAACATGGGTTTATATGGGTTTTGTTAGAGAATGGACTGTATTTTAATTGAAATTTCTTAAAAACAAATAATTAAACATAAGTGGCAAAGAATATCGCTTTGAAAGGGGGCTGCTATAGATATGTCCAATACTGTAGATATGTTAATAAATGTGTATGTAAAAATTATGGAAAAATGCAATTGCCAAACTAGTTGGTGATTTGCCGTCGGCATTTCAAAGGGTCTTTTGATCGAAAAAATCGACTTTTTTCTTTTCGCCAGGGATGTTGCGAATGTGGAATTTTAGACATCCGCGGATGCGAATTCGGATGCGGATGTCTAACAGCTAATATCCGCGGATGCGGATGCGAAAGCGGATGTCAAGTATGTTTAAGAAAAAATTAGGTAAGTAAATTAAGTTACATGGGCAAATAAAAAAATAGAAAAGTTAGTAATTTTTAATATTGTTTATTTTATTTAATACTTGAAGTTAAAAATTGGAATATTACATTTAATAAAAAGTAATGAGAATTGCATCGTGGCTGAAAATGTCGGATGTGTCCTCCTGACTTTCATCTTCACTTGAAGAATCTAGCATAATGGCGAGATCGTTGTTTAAACAGCGCATACAAGCCAAACCAGATGTGTCAGGTTTTCCTAAAGCTTTTTAAACAGAATTCTTCATTCTCATTCCTTTGACTGTTTCAGAATTTGGGGAATCTGTAACTTCATCAGCGTTTCTAGATTTTAGTTTTTGTAATTGATTTTTAATACTTTCTACTGCGATTGGTTTGAACAATTTGTGCTTATAGCTAGCTTAATAGGTGGATATGGAAAATAAATTATTATTTTCCAGGAATGAAAATTTTTAACAAAATTCTGTTATCAAAGTCTGTCAGCCGAATCGGATCAGAATACCGTTATTTTTTAAAAAAGCACTCCGTTTTTATAAGCATGTGAATGTCAGATAGTTACGCATCGGTTCTCTTTATAGCCAGACATTGATCATTTCTGCTGGAAATCACAATTCAAGGAGCTTACTCTTTGACTTTAAATAGCAAGGAAGGGACAGTTGTACCACAGAAGTTTTTAGCCAAGGATCGAATGTATATAACGAAAAAAATATTGCCTGACAAGTAAATAAAATTACTGTTCTTTAAATTTTTGCTTAAAACAAATTCCCCAAAGAGCCCCATTTGAATTATTGAAACGAATATATATCATCAAAAGCAAATCCCCAAAATAAGGTTAAGAATTACAGTGCATACTTTCTTCTTTTGTTTCTAGTAGTTTTTTTAAGATTGGTCCAAAAAAATCATAATAAAGAAAGAAACCAATTCAGGCATTTAAAGAAGGGAAAACAAAAAAATATTGTCAAAAAGACTACGTTCTCTTTGACGTACGTCAAAGGTCAAGTAGAAGTTGGAACTTGTATGACTGCCCCTTGATAGCTCGGTTATATAACTTAAGAAATAATATGTATAAAAACATTTTTATCAAAGTTGATAAACGACCACAGGCAAAAATATTGGCTACAATTTGTCATTTTTTTGCCATATACACGTTTTATCGGTGCACTTGCACAACATTCGCATTCCCAAAAGCTCCGCATATATTATTGCAAATGCGAAAGCGAATGCGAATGTTAAAATTAATGCGGAAGCTCCGCGGTTGCGAATGCGAATATTCGCAACAACCCTGATTTGTACATATATATCACAGTGCAACACATACTCTCGGGCATAGGTTTTCGCGATTGTTGCTGAAAGTACTTACCAAAACTAGAGTTTCTGCTTCATTACTTTTGCCAGTTTGGCTGCCGGTCGGATTTTATGACCTCATACATTTGTTAACTCAAAGTCGAGTTTGAGCACTTTTTCGATATTTTCACGCGGCTATATCTCGGTTAACCGTAAGGAATATTGTTTTGGTGTATTCAGCAAAGCTGTAGATATTGAATGAGAGAAAAAAAATGCAAAACCTACTTATCCGGAAAAAGTGCATCTAGTGCCTCAATATTGCAAAAATGCCAATTTTTACCATTTTTAGTTAATAACGCGGCTACACATCCACAAACATGTTGTTTTCTTTTATTTTTTACTTTATTTCTAATCAAACCAATGTTTTACAATTCATTGTTTAGATATTAAGAGAAAAAAATATGAGTTTATTATTGGTATGTATGTATGGAAAAGAGATAAAAATATGTAAATTTTTGACATTTTTTGATGCCTGTGGTTCTGATAATCTCAATCTCTTCGTGAGTGGTTGTAAATCATCATCTTCATCATATGAGCTAGATAAAGGATTCAAAACTGTACTCCTTTTTTATGTATCCAAACCACAAGAGTATTATAACAAGTTTTGCACACCGTGTTCGGCGTAAAATATGCATCACTTAAATCAGGTTCATCGAAATAATGATGATATGCTGCTTTGAAATCCTCACTGAATCTGTTTATTCGTTCTTGTGTGTCTATTTTTGGCACTATATGACCGCAAACGTAACAAAAGTTATCTATGTTTGGGCACTTGTTATTTTTCATATTGAAATTTTCAATAGTTTTTTTCTTTTAAAATGTTATTTATGCACTCTAAATTGTTAAAAAATTGGCATTTTTGCGAGTTGAGGCACTAGATGCACTTTTTCTGGGTAAGTTGGTTTTGCATTTTTTTCTCTCATTCAATATCTACAACTTTGCTGAATACACCACAACAATATTCCTTACGGTTAACCGAGATATAGCCGTGTGAAAATAACGAAAAAGTGCTCAAAATCGACTTGAGCCAACAAATGTATGAGGTCATAAAATCCAAACGGCAGCTAAACTGGCAAAAGTAATGATACAGAAACTCTAGTTTTGGTAAGTACTTTCAGCAAGAATCGCCAAAACCTATGCCCGAAACGATGACCTGAAAAATGTTGCACTGTGTATGTATATATGCAGGTGCGTAGTATATAGGAAGCAATATGCACATACATATGTACGTATGTATGTAAGAACGACATCAGTAAATGATTTTGAAGTATGTACATACGCAGGTGCATATGGAAGTACATATATACATACATAAGTATGTACACACGGTTAAAAATTTCGGTTTTAATTTTAAACTTTTTGGACTACAT
>NW_023460720.1:0-32966 GCF_013731165.1 Rhagoletis pomonella | reverse complement strand
CAGAGATGGTCAGGGTTCGAATTTCACTGCAGTTAAATATTTTTTTTATAGTTTTTGTCTTGATTATTCACTTCACAGATGCTTTTTCAGAAAGAACGCGGTCATTTTAATATGCGCGTAATTGAATTGAATATTTACCAATATACAGTACTTTCGTTGACGTTTATAGTAAGATCAATTACGTTTCTATTTGATTTTAATATTTTTTCCCTCAGTGTATGTAGATTTAATTGAGTATGTAATGTGGACAATGTTCTCTTAGTAGTGTAGTCTTCTTCTCCGATTTGTGGTGTGCGCCTTGATGTTGTCACACAATGGGAAGAAACCTACAGTTCTAACCCACTCCGAGAGACCGAGAACAAAAGCCATGATAGAAACTAAATGTCATCCTCGTAGTTTTGTTGCCAAGAACGCTTCAAAACCAATACCGAAAAGAGTACAAAACTGTCGAGAACTTTACCCATGAAAATTATATAAGAATAAAACTCTGTGGAACGTTTCCAAAGAGAACAAAATTACAATATTTTCGAGAAAATTTCTAAGAAACCAAAATGGGAACAAAAGTCTCCGGAAAGTTGTGGCAAATAACAAACCGAGAGCAAAAGTCTAAGGAACTTTGTCTCGCAGAACAATATGGGAACTAAAGTCTCAGGAACTTTCGCAAAGAGAACGAAACGGGAACAAATGTTCTCTGAACTATTCGCATAGAACGAAAGCGAGAATTTTTCTCATAACGATTCATTAGTTTGAAATGTTTGAATATTAAACTTAATCAAAAAAGAACTGAAAGTTAACTATGCAAATAAAGTCAACGATAGACTTCGATAGATAGAGACGAAGTTTTCTTGCACAGAAAATTAAAAATAGTTACATAAGTGAACAATTCTCCCTAATGATAAACGATATGAAAGTCAAAATGATCCAGCTTTGCTCTGCATTAGAATTAATAATGTAACGATATTTAATCCCAACACGCAGACGCTCCTCTTAATTTTAACTTAAAGTTCTCAAAACTTTTGTTCTCGTTTTGTTCTTTAGCAGAATGTTCCCCAGACTTTTGTTATTATTTGATCCTCCTTGAAAGCGTTCTCGATACTTTCGTTCTCATTAGTAACATTACCGACAGTTTCTTTCTCATTCTGTTCTTCTTGAGAATGCTTCCGAGAGTTTGGTTCGCATTTTGTTCTTCACGGAAACGTTCCCGTACATTTTGTTCTCATTTTGCTCCCGTTCAAACTGCTCCCAATGCTTTTGTTCACGTTTGGCTCTTTTGTGGAAACGTTCATGACATTACATTTTTTTTTCGTGCAGAACTATACCAAAACTGAAACGCGTTCTCGGTCCCTGATAGAAAGAGAATGTTGACAACAGTCTTTGCTTGAGCTGATCTCTTTTGCCAGACTGCCAGGCCACTTGCTCACTTTGGTGAATACCACTAATGTTTTGCCAATTTTTACTTTTATTTTAATAACTTTAGCCAATCTTAACATCTCTGTTTCCTATATATCGCGGATAAAAACCACCCTGTCAGACAGGCCTATTTGCCCTAGTTCCTGTAGGGGGATCTAAAGGCCTGCAGGTCAGGGAAGGAATCGTTGCCTAGTTCACTGTCAAATACTAATGGAAACTTAAATCCTTTCGCATTCTGATGAAAATTTTTACCTTCGCCAAAATTTAAACGTCTATGAATACCTTCATGGATTTAACCCTGATGCTTATCCTTTGGTGATTATCATGGAAGTAAGGTAAAATACATATAGTGCATGTGAATCGCTTAATTACCAATGGGAATAAGTCAGCATTTTTTCGATATGACAATTTTGATGCAGCTCGGTTCGTTTAAAGGAGTAATTAACCAATTCATGTGGTCTCTACGCGCCGAAAAAGTGAAATTTCACAGACAAAATTTCAGAGATGGCGAATATGGCGAAATATATTTTAATATATTCTTCTCTTATCTTCAACTCCAACTTTATCTTTGTCTACTTAATCTTATCTTTATCATCTTAATCGACAACCATCTTTATCGCCGTCTTCCTTCATTGTCTTCAGCATCATCTTCAGTTTCACTTCCAAAATGAGGATATGGTTCATCTTTTAGTAACCACGGTGCAATTACCAAAGGTATAAATTGAGGACTACGGGTTTTACGCGAGAATTAGTCATTGGATATAAAAAAAAAAGGCTCCAAGGAGTGGACGTTGACTACCCTGCAGTACGGGAGAGCGACTACAGGACTGCTGAATCGGTAGCTACCTGATAAACTCCGTCAATTACCGATCGGCTTCTTGCAGTATATTTCATCGATTACTTTTACAAGGCAATGTCCTAGGTGGTAGTCACCATCGGCTATCTCTGCACTACCGGGAATTACTAAAGTAGTCACTTCCGTGATTTATGGGCGCCCTCTGTCGTAGTTTTTCGCTATCTGGTTTGACTCTGCACTACCATGTGCACTACCACGGGTTAATAGAATAGCTACTTACCTAGGAGTCGGTGCAGTAGCGGTTCAAAAGTAGCGATTGACTCCAGCAGTACTGGAGGCATACTATAGTGACACAATTGTCTCGACTTCGAAACAGTTCAAAATTTTGGTGAGGCAGCCGAGTTGGAAAGACTATTTAATCGTCGCCCGACCCGAAATAGGGCCCGTATATGTCATTGTATGCACTTCCCTAACATCCATCTAGATTATGGCTTTTACTCCCCTGAAGCCAGACTCTACCAACAGAGTAACAGACTAAAAACCTCAACCAATTAATAGAATATTGGCATTTTTCTCTAGTCCTATGACACCCTCACCATAACCAAAATACGCTACAAAAGTAGTCTTCCACTACATTTAAAGCCTTCCTCCCTGTTGAAATAAGAGCAACTATGAGGTTTGTTTGCGTGAAGTATATACGGCCAACTTCACTTCTGAACGCTCGGTCAAAATCGGATTTTCCAACCGCTCAGCGTTACACTTCATACACAATTTGTATGTATACATACATACAATTTGTATGGGCATAAGAAATTTTTGAAAAACTAGGTACTTCAGTTATCCTCTAGCCCTTCTCTAAAGCGGGTCACCAATTTTAACCAAAACTAAAAAGCAACTTTTAATCAATCAGTGGCCAAACGGGCTCTAAAAAAGTTTTAAAACTATAATTTCTTCACTGAGTTCGAAAAAAGTTTACACTTGCTATACTACACAAAACTTGTTATTCATATCGCACTGCAGTTTGAATTTGAAAACAAAAACAAAGCATTGGTTATCATCTCTCGCCATGAGTAACTCTTGGGTGCTTGTTATGAAAGGTTGATCACAGCTTTTTGCTCGAGCGAATTACTTGCATAAACCGCATAGTTTAGTTTTACTAGCCCGTTGTTATTCAAAGCAATAAAAACCTAAGGACAACCAACATTCTTTAGATTTTCCTCCTGGCATTTCATTTCAATCAAATTTCATTTAAGTTAATTTCAATTCGTAACTGATATTACGATTTCATCGTAACCAAGCAACTTACGTCGACGATCAAAAAAATAAAATAAAATTGCGAAGCATTAAAACCCACGATCACCACAAAGAAATAAATGAAAAACAATTTCCACTACAATCTTCCCTGCTTCTACTCCGGTCTCGTAAGTTCTCGTGCACCCGCTCGCTTCGAAACTCATGTTCAAGTTATTAAGATAATTAATGATGCAGACACCACGCAATAATGTCCACCAACACCACCGCCACCGCAACCGCCACCACCAACAAGACAACCGCACAACCGCAGAGACACAACGCCAGCTAGCATTATTGCCGAGAGCATTGATCAACCGATCATCTTTAGTTTGGTTGGTCAACGGTTAGATTCGCGATGCGCCTTTGCAGTAATGACCAGCTGGGCAAAGCCACGATCACAGCGCGATCACTGCGACCATGCATAGTATGTAGGTATGTATATACCTTCATTTTTTCTTACATTGTAACTGCTGGCGCTGCAACATTACATCCTCATGCGGCTTTCGCAACAATAAACAACAATGTAATAGCTAGAACATAATACCGGCGAACGGCAAACTTCGCCGAATTGGGCAAAGCTGTCGTTTACCGTAGCTATTTCGCCTACTTAAACAGAATTAGAGCGGTAGCGAAAACAGCTGATACCATTTGGTCGCCTTTATAATTTAGAAAGGACGAAATGATAACAAATATAAAACGAAGAGAAATTATAAAGAAAAATATTTTACTTAACGAATCCACAACTGTATAATATTCGTGTTTGTGTTGTTTTATTCTAAAACTTTGAAATCAAAAAAGAAATACGTCCACGTGCAGCTCCATTTGACAGCGCGCTGTGGTAAGTTCGCCGTTCGCCGGCATTGTGTTTCAGCTATAACCGCCAACAATAATGTGATGGTCGTCGATGGCGCGAGTTGTACAGATCGCCACTGCGATCACAGTAAGCTTGTTCTACATGCTGTCCTTTGCGTGTAGTTACATTAAGTTTCGCAGTGCTAACATACTCGTACAATATCCTTTTTTTTTGTTTTGTGACAAAATGCAGCATACTTTTGTTTATATTTCTTTTGCAAACCAACTGCAATCTGCGCAAAAAAAACACAAAACGATCACATAAAAAAAAAATCGATGATCATATAATATGTAATGCGTCGTCATGTATTATCCGCAACGATCAATCACTTATGTGAGATTGAGTTAAAGCGACGTAGTCTCCGTATAGGCTTCCCTCCAACGTATGCCGAACGAGTTTTGTTAGACTAAGTAATGCTCTGCTTGATGTACGCCAGGTGATCGTGCGCACGCGCACCTTGCTCGCCATCAAGTACTTGCGTTGATGAAGATACTACAAATTGCATAGATACATACATACATATGTATATACATACAAGTGCATAGGCGGCTGGATCGTCTTTGTGCTGATCATGATAATCATGCAACGATTAAATTTTGTGTACGCCAGTCGCGCGCATCATATACTCCTTTAAATATTTTCTAGTATTTTATTTTCTTTGATTTTTGCACAGCCTATAAAGGGATCATGGTGGTGTAAGGCGTTTTACTTAAGTCAAATCGTTCAAAAATTAACTTGTTCGACTTGTCGTACATAGATGATTGATAGCTGCGGACTTGATTTGACAGATATGAAGGCAACAAAATTTTCCTCGCTCCGTTACAGTTGGACGCCTATTAGTTTGTATTCAGTTGTATTCTGCTTTAGTTCTCAATTCAATAATAATCTAATAAATTTGTATTAACTTATGTACTGACTCATTTTTCCTTTTATTTATAAATGTTTCCATGATCTAGAAAATTATGCAAGACTGATTATATACATATGTACATACCATCTATGTATGTATGCACTTCGTTTCATATGTACAAGTTTGCATATACATACATACAATTTGTCATACATAAATACATACTAGTGTTCATATTAACTTTCCATTAAATACCTTATCAGTTTCTGCTAATTTTATAATATTAAAAATAAGTTTACTCGAACATGAATACATATGTACATTGTACACACTAAGCACATAAATACAAATGCACGTACACATGTGCTTACATACATATCTATATATATTTACATCTATGCTTATTTGTGTATTTTATTTTTTTTTGTTTAATCGCAGCCGCATTTATAAGATAACAAGAGAGAGGTTTAAGAAAGATAGTTTTAGTATGAAAATACTTTGAAGATATTAAATAAATTTCAATCTTGGCGGGCGAACTGAGGGAACGATAAAGTATTTTAAAATCTCGATATAAATTGTTTAACCATCTTCAAAATAAATACTTTCAAACTACAACTTTCTTAAACCTCTCTATTGTGATACTTTTTCTGTTATTATATACCCTGAATTCGAATATATATATAGATTAAAAAAGGGTCAACCGCCTTACATGTGGTTTAGAAATGAAGCACTTTCAAAACTATTTCGATTGGTGTCCCTATTGTAATAAGTACTTCATTGAAATAATTGAGTAGTTTGAATTTAACCTTCTGGACAGTTGGCAACCATTTTAAACCTCTTTCGTCTCACACTGATATTGTGTTACATATGTACATATGCATTCGAATTGCCTAATTCCAATAATTTAAGTTGAATTTGAATTCTCAAATCTGTGGAAACCCTGCTTAGAAATAAAGCCTTTTCAAGGCATTCGATTAATTCCCCTATTGTAAGAACTTATAATTGTATTTGAATATAGTTTTAAAATAGGTCGTAACCCTCTTCAAATACCACAGAAGATTCTACATGTTCAAGCTGAACATTTCTAAACACTCTTACGTCTGACACTTTAATTTGAGTATAATTAATTTAAATTCGACTTTTAAAACAGTTGGCCACCCCCATCAGAAAATTTTCTAACTAAAATCTTTTTAAAGCCCTTTGGTCTCACACCCATATTTGTGATACATATCTCAATTATTTAATTCCCTTACTTCAAGTAGAATTTGATTTTTCAAACAGGTGGCAACCGTCCTTCATGTAGTTTAGAGCTTAAACCTTTTTGAAAAACATTTCGATTGACACCCATATTGCAGTAATTCATTTAAATTAATTAAGTTTAATTTTTAGTCGGGTGATAACGCTAGTAAAACACCTAAATAATATTCTAAATATTCAATCTGAAGATTTCTTAACCATCTTTCGTTTGACACCCATATTTTAATTTTTCAAATACATAGCTTGCGAATAATTAATTTATATTTTACTTTTTAAACGGGTGGAAACCCTTTTCAAAATATTTTTAGGCTTGCAACTTGACTAACATACTAATGGTGAGTCCCCAATTAGTTCGATACATAGACAGCGTCCCTACCCCCTTTCCATCCCCTCCATTCCACGAACTTTTGAGCCTCCCCTTGTATGTTTGTATATTTACGTTAATTTTATTTACATACATATGTACATGTGTATGTATGTGCATTCACACTTTTACTTTTGAGACTGTTTTAAATGATTTCGTAAAAATCTTATCAGCATTTTATTTATATAATTTAAATATTCAGAGCTTATCATTTTAAAATGTTTATTTCAGATTTAAATAATTAATTTTTTAAACAAACTGCGCTCATAAATAACAAACTTTTAATAATATTCCTTAATTTATTGGCATCGTTTACTTCATGCTACTAAAACAACTTTTTTTCTGCAGGATTTTGGAATTCACTGATAAAATTATTAATGAAGTTATTTTCATCTAAGAAGATACTTTAGATTGAACTTTGTATTTTACTTTGTTCGTATATATGTATATACATATGCACAAAATTTTTAATTGATTTTTTTTTTATTGACAAACAAAATTCAATATTGCTGCATCAAGGAGGGGAAATACCTGTGAGATAGCTCATAATTAGGAAAAGTTTTTTTTTCTAATAAGCGGTCGCCCTCTCGGCAGCCAATGGCAAAACTCCGAGTGTATTTCTGCCATGAAGAAGCTTCTCATTAAATCCATTTGACGTTCGCAAGCGGCTACCCAAGCAGCCAGGTGGGTAGTTAAAAAAGCTTAATAGATAGTGGATCAAATATTCAGCAGAGCAAAGTTAATCGGTTTATCTGTCCATCAAAAGGGGAGATATCGAAGAAACTCCTTTCATAAAGCAGAGAGGACTTACTCAATATTTCACAAGCCGGGTGCCTATCAGTGAACGAACAAAAATGAATGTTTAAGACACAAACCTCTGTAGTTTCTGTTAGGTCTTTGTGCATAGACCCCCCGAAGATCTAATCTAATTTCAAAGGAGAAAAGGTTCTGGCTGAAAAGAAGCAAACTTTAAATTGTCTTACTAGAGTCAAACACGAACTTTTATAGCATTTTTTTGTGACGATTAATTTTTAAATCAAAAGTTGACTAAAACCACATTTGGGTAAGCCAAACAAATGCCAACTCATCTATAAACTCAAAGTAGTCAATTTTGCTACAACCACAGCATTAATAAATAAATACACGTACGGGTATGTATGTATGTATTCTATCTAAACCTTGTAGCTTAAGCCGCCGCCTCGCATCCTTTATCTTTATTCGGGATGAATGACAGGCGTAAGGCCAGTTTACATGAATTGGTTACAACCCAACAGCATGAAGTGGATAAGAACGAGATGTATTATATACACGCACAAACACACAATAAAGGCCCTACAGGAAAGGACCACCAATTCTGTACAAATTCAACCATAAGGATAGTTCTTTTGTAAGTAGACCAAATAGAGCCTTAAAACTGAAAGCATTGGTCAATTAATTTTTAACGTAAGACATATGAGAGACAGGTGGAAAGGCAGTTCGAAAGACTTTTGTTATTCACAGCACAAAAGTATTAGAAAACAGCTCTCAGATGCACCAATCGTGGTAAAATAAACCATTTTGAGAGAAAGCAGTTTTATATAATTTAGCTCCAACAGTCGCAATGACCGATTGAACAAGCCAAACCAAAAAAATTTATATTTTTTAATTTCATTTCATTTTCTCGTTTATTTGTTTTATTTTATCATTTAAAAGTGGAAAAACGCAACTAAAATTTAAATGGCGAACTTAGCTCAGTGGTTAAAACCACGGGCTTTGAACGAAGCTGCGAATTCAAATCCCAGTGAACTCGATGAAGAATTCCGAAGAGGAGTTGTGGTTATCTCCGAAATAGCAGCTATAACTTGTACCAAGTGTAAATTATTGTTTTTTTTCACAACGTTTTCTTTAAGTTTTTAGAAACGTATTTTATTGACTTTTTCTATCTTTTAATTAAATGTCCTTTTTTCTTTATATTTCATTATTTTAACAGAAAAATATACTTGGTTTCATTGCATTAAATTTTTAGAAACGTATTTTATTGACTTTTTCTATCTTTTAATTAAATGTCCTTTTTTCTTTATATTTCATTATTGAACAGAAAAATATACTTCGTTTCATTGCATTAAATTTTTAGAAACGTATTTTATTTTTTTTTTCTATGTTTCAATTAATTATTTTTGATTTTTCGATTAAATTTTCTTTGTTGCTTTAGATTTTATGGTTAAAAAAAATATTTTTTATTTATTTTAATTTTTGTGATCTTATTTTTTAATTTATTATTATTTTTGTATTTAATATTATTTTTTATTTATTATTATTTATTTATTTTTTTATTATTTTTTGTACTATTAGATATTATTATTTTTATTTATTTATATTATACTTTTTAAATAAATTTTCTTTTAATTTTTAAATTTTGTTTTAAAAATAAAAATGTTTTTTTTCTGGTTTCATTTTCTTTTAATTTTTAAATATTTTGTTTTAAAAAGAAAAATATATTTTTTTTAATCTCATTTAATTTTTAAAAATATTTTTATTTATATTTGCATAATTTTCAGTTCATTTATTTTTTACTATATTTTTTTCTTTTACTTATTGGTTCTTATTGTTTTATAAAGAAAATATATAATTGTAGATATATTTTTTTACAATTTTAAAAAACTTATTGCTAAAAGACGAACGTTCAGGTCTCCTCGTTAGCAAATCTTTCAGTTAGTCTTTCGATATACAGTAAAGAGCTTTCAAGATAGTTTCTAGAATTGACAATTTGTCTTTCGAACGACTGTGGTGAGTTACCCTGAAAATGTCACTTTATAACCTGATATCCTACAGGGAGTTTTGCGTAAGCACGCATGTGTGTGTACGTTGCATGTTACAACATTGAATCGATGACCATTGACAAATTAAAGTTTGAAAGTAATTGGACAACAAATGGACGAAGATTGTATAACAAATACCAAAGGAGAAGGAGAGCAAACCAATTTGATATTTTGATAGTTGCGTAAGATTAGCTTTGCGATGTTGTGGTGTGGGTTGTAGCTCCTTAGAAATTTGTAGTTTAATTAATTTGTGTTACAAATCCACTTTTAAACGAATGAACTAAGAGTGACAGCTACTCGAAAGGGGTGTGCTCTGCAATTATTAAGCAAGTCGCCCACATACAAATACACATGTGCATATTTACGCAAATAAGCTCAAAATAGCTAACTATTCAGTTGCCAACTTGAATGAATGAAGTAGATTATTAAATTTTTCGATAGCCGTAATAGTACGTTGGATTTTTTTTTGTGGCGAGCAAATGAAGTAGCAGTTCGCAGTTGAATTTTACTTGACATTTGGCATTCGCCATTCGAAGAATTAGCCCCTCGTACATACTTACATATGTACATATGTGTGCACACACACAAATGCCGGTACATAAAATACAGTTAAGTGCTTGGCAATGGAAGCAAAAAAAAAATATGTATTTAGACGTTTATGGGTTTCTAAATAGCGACTGCTGCTGCTGGCTGTGGCACCTCAAAAGCAGACAAATTGTACATCTCCTTAACCTACTGGTATTTGTTGCATATCCATTGCTCTGCGAGTCAACGAGACGAGTTTATTTAGCAACAGACAGGCACTCTAGTACTACCTAAAATACAAAACACAGTAAGGATTACAATAGCAATAAAAGAGTTGAAGCAACAGTGACATGTTTCGCCATAGAAAATTAACTTACAGCAATAAGAAAAAAATATATTAAATTAAAAGTCACATAGGTATGTATGTACATATATTAGGGAGACTCACGAAAAAAATATAGGAGTTATAAAGTTTTTTATTATCTATATTTTAAGACTTCCGCCGAAATATTTCGAAAAAATGTTAACACTTTTCTGAGCTGATTTTTTGAAAAAAAAAATTACAAATTTTATTTACAAAAAAAACTATATTTTTTGAGTTATATTTAAAGTCTGAATATTTTTCCGAAATATTTTGGCGGCTGTCTTAGAATGAGGAGTATTTTTCTTTCGTACGAATCGAAAATTTGAAATTTTTTTATTGAATGTGATAGGAAAATTTCATGATTTTCGATTCGTACCTAAACAAGAATACACCCGAATATAATAAATGTTTTAATTTCGATGGAAAACAGTACCGACCTTTTTTTTGTATGTAGAGTGATGCACCCTAATGTACATATCTTCCTACATATAACAATTATGTAGACATAAATATAACATTTCGAAACCTTTTAGGCATGCATGTTTGTATAAGAACAACAAATTAGACACGAAATGAAAATAGAACTAAAAACCCATTAAAGAAGCCACTATTTAAAATTGCCCACTAAAACTAATGTACTTAATAACATAAGTAATTACAACAATAATTATTATTTTTGTAGTTGGGCAACAAGATGCTTTGCGTTTTTTGTTGGCGCGCACGCTCACCAGCTCCACTTATCGCAGCATCCACTTACTCACCTGCCCTCACCCTCGTCGTGTCGTAGCCCTTGCTGTTCATCCATTCTCTTCTGCTTGCTTGCTTGCTTGCTTAATAAGACATCACAGCTTCTTAAATAACTCATTTTCAGCTTGTTACCAATTTTTTCCATTGAAAACCGCGTCATAAATTTGTTTGTTAGTGTATGAAAATGGTTCCTTTTACTTAATTCTAACCATTTTTTGTTCGTTTAAGTTGGCATAAAAAAAAACCCATGCTGATTGCAAGCCGTCAGCAAAATGCTCGCCATTAACGTGTTCTTGTAAAAGAATGGTGTTGTGTGAATGATCGGCCGATGTGTGTGTGTGTGTGTGTGTCAGTGTTTGTGTTCTGGAATCGTTATTTGGTGTTCGTAAAATGCTTGAGTTAACTTTTGGTTTTACTTAAATAACTAAAAAATTATTAAGTTATGCTCATCAATAGTGTCGACGGTAAATATTCGTACGAAATTTAAAAATTTTTACATAAATATAATCTAAAACTGAAAGGAGCAAGCGGTTTAAGAGCAGAGTTCTCAAGTTCCAAACAGGTTTTACGGTGACAGGTATCTGGATCAACGGAAATAAGGTCAATTGACACTATTTCGCATACTGGTGCAAAATAAAGTCAATTGACATTATTACCTTTTTAAAATCGAAATAAAATCCCTTGACATTATTGCCCTTTCAAACATTAATTTTACGTACCTTTACGCGCTTCAAAGCCGGAGGAGACTCTCGAGTTTATTCGACTACCCATCAGCGATTGGAGGATGGAGGACATTCTCACCGACGAATATGCCAACAAAACCGGAAACGCCTACCGCGGACCTGGTGCAACCGATTCGGCATCGATGGTACATAGCGCAAGGCTCACAGAAACCCCACGAGTAGACCTGTGAACCTGTTAACGAATGTATCCGATACCGCAATATATAATGAGAGCGACACGGGCTACGGACGATGGGCAAAGCTGGACGATGGCCAGCTTCTGGTCTTCGAACAGGAGGAGTCGGATTATGACTCCGCAATCATTGCTGCCCCCAAACGGGAGGAACTAGAAACAATGAACATCACCGCCTTTGAGGATAGTGCAGAACCTACAAATTAATCAGCACCACTCCAAGGCAGCCCTGGCATTCATCCTTCTTAGCCTCAGCATCAGTAGCAGGCAGAATCAGAGCATGCAATCTTAATAAAAAAGCATATTATTATTTTCTGCTCTTCCAATTCAATGACGAGGATACCGTATGCATCAGCGTCCTAGTGAAGGGAGAGGACGATCTGGCTGGTAAGAACATACAAAGCCCACAACAGCCAAGTTTTTCTTCCCTACAGACTGCAGGATGTTTTGAATGAGACAAATCATAAGAGACTCCCGGTCTGGGCTGACTCTAATTCTCATCACACGATTTGGGGCTCAAGCTACTCCAACATCCGAAGTGAGTGTTTACTTGATATCATTCTTTGCGTGGAAACGATCGCACCTTTATGATTTCTATTAGATGAGAAGTGCTGGACATCACCCTCGCGTCGGGCAGTTTTCGTGGCCTCTACATTAGTTTGAAGCTCACTGTTGATCCTGCTCCTTGAGCAGCAAACAGGACTAAGAAACAAGCCGACTAGGTAAAATTTAAAGTACGCTGTCGCTCTCTCTACTTGGATACGCTTCTCACGATAAGCCTTGCTTTTCGTTAAGACCTCGAAAACGAAAATTGTTTCTCTCGGTGAGCTGGACTCATCGTCAGAAATTGGTAAAGCTGTGAACTTTGTGAGAAAAGCACCCACCAAATTTGGGAAATGAAGAACCATGTCATTCATGAAAAACCACGCCATTCAAGAAAAACTATGAACTCACAAGGATTCACTGTTTGGCGTTATTTTTGGGCTGGCATAGGCATCGGACCGCACTTCTTCGGAATGATGCCGGTAACGCCGTTACGGCGAACGGTGTACTTTATCGCGACATGATAACATACTTTCTATGGCCCGAGTTAGATGGCATGGATGCATTATCTCACTAAATAATGAGATCAAATGGCTGCCGAAGTCTCGCGCTTTGACACCTATGTACTTATTTCTCGATACCATTCCAGAGCTTAAGAACGGAATCATTTGAGTTATAAATTATATACAGCCCTAACTTTGCCATAAAGTCATGGAAACTTGTGATATGCACATTCTGTGTTACCAAAAGTCTCGTGGTTGCCATTTGACGTATATTTCCCTTCAAACATTATAACCATAATCGAAAGGACATGGTGTAATAAAAAAAACACAATTTCGACAAATTTTGTTGTCTTTTATTTGTAACAGAAAATCTTCGGTCACCTAAACTAAGTAAATGTCGGCCATTATAAAAATAAATAAAATGTTTCGAACGAAATTTTATAGTTCGAAACATAAAATTTTACTTTTGTACGAATACATAATGACCGCACTGCTACCGTAAAAACATTGCCATGTACTTGCAGATACATATACTCGTACAAGCATACATACAGCTCAACATTAACTAAGAGCATGGAAATTTATAAAAAACCGTAAAATAGTTAATATCGCAATTTGTTAATGCCTTTTATTTGTGCCAAATTGGAAAAGGGAATGAACTAGTAACGCTTTTGTTGTTAAATCAATTTCACTAGATGCATGATTTTCTCGAACCATACCAAATCGCTTGCTTTGTTCATTCAATATTCAAAAGAATCTAAAGTTGTGTACTTAAAATTTTTCACGGGTGATCTAAATTTTATTGACTCGTTATTGTAATATTCATATTCGGTCATGGTAAACGTATTAACTTAACTGGAAAGTTGTTCTAGTTTTGTTTAATATGTACATATGTATGTATAAGCTTACATGCTATTCATAGGCAATAATATGCGAGTAGGAATGGCAATTGTAGCAACACTAATTGGTTTTTACTTTATATTAAATATTATTTTATAAATTTTGAATTAAATTCCTTTTTGTCGACTAAGCTTAAGTTGTATTTTTGAGTATACTAATAAGGAGTTCATAAACTTAGGTGTAATATTCTTCTTTGTCGTCTTTTTCCGAAACTTTCGGCACATAAGCTTCCAAATTTATCTTTTTGGTGGGTGAACTGAAATGCCACTGTCCTATCGCGATTAGCTATCACACCATTCCCCTTTTACAACAGCTGCATAAGGACGACGACACTTGGTTTTATACTTTCTGACTTGTCCGTCGGAGCTCTCAGTGTTAGCATAGGTCGCCTCCAGAACTTCGTTTTCGTTACCATTCGCAGTAGTATCACAAAAGACCAACGCCTTCCAGTCTGAGTGAGCCCGTTGATAAGAGACTACCACTTTAACCTAACCTAACCTTTATAGGCCTATCAAATTTTGACACAATAAAGCGCAGGTTTCAAATGTCTAAAAATTCGCGATATGTTTTTATTATTTTTTTCGGCCTTTTGCTGTTTTTCCCATAGTAAATTTTGGGTTATAACTCTTATCGGTATTTTTCATTTAATAACTCTATGAAACATCGTTTTTGTTAAATTTCAGAATTCGGGCAACGTTTTTAATTTGTAAATTCGAGATGACAGTTATTTTTGGTCCTCGAAATAAATAATTCGATTATAGAATTACATTCAAAAATTCGAAATTTTTCTTTTAATTTTTATAAGTTTGGTATAGACTTTGAAAATTTACACTCAAATTCATAAAAAATAAAGAAGACTTTAACTGTTTTATAAGTCGAAAATTTGTATGAAAATGTCACTTTAAAGAACTCTGTAAACCTATTTTATTTTTTATGAAAAACGCAATTAATTTATACTTTTTCTTATTAAACAAATAATTTTTAAACAAAATAAACAACCAAATTCAATGCTCATATAAAAATTAAGGAGTAACGTTAGTTCCTTTACTAGGTTATCTGGTAGCATACAAAAGAAAAATATTCCGGCGAATTGATATCCTCCTCCTCTTCTTTTAAGATCGATTAAAAAACATATTAACTTGGAAAACGTTCTGCCTTATCCTGAGTTTCGCTCGAAAAAAAATTCACCCGAACATTTTTCATCCGCCCATAGTAAATACATGGAAACCAAAAGTGAAAAGGGAACCGGTTCGGCGTAATTGTTTGAGTCAGTGTAGCCCTCCTACCAAATCTCAGTCGGGTATTTCTAAAACTATGGGACTTGTTTGCGTTCAACCAGACAGAGGGAGGTATAGACGGGTGATAGATATGCATTTTTTTGAATCTCTTATTTATTTCATTATTGTAATTCGTGGTATTTTTTTTTTTTTTTAATCAAATCCTATTTGCTTTGAGTACTTTAGCCCAAATTTTTAAGGAAATTTTATTTACTTTTGAGGACTTGGAAAATTTTGTGGTGGCAACAATCAGCTCCAGGAAATATTTAACATCATGAAATGAACAAAAACAACGAGCTATGATAAAGTGCTATGAGTTCCCGTAATATAGACTATATATATTTTATAGTATGTGTATGTTACTAGTTGTTGTTTTGATCGTATGTATGAATTTGCTTATTTAACAAATTTAAATACATATACAACGCTCTGATTGGATATTTATCCATTATACGTTACGATCTGCTCAGCCAATCACAACACGTGTTGCGATGTGCTCTGAATGACAACTCTCTGTAAATTACAGTCTTGTTATGGAAAGTGTGTTGAAAAAGCTTCAACACTAGTAACTTACAACTAATACTTTTACACTTTGATAATGAAGCTGTCATGAATGACATATAAACTACACAAACATATCTTGGTGAGGCATAACGCTTATTAATAATGATATACGGGCGCCATTTAATAAACGCACTAAAAATCATTCTTGATATCGAGCGGTTTTGAAATAACTTGCTTACTTTTCTCTAATGCAAAACGTTTATTACATATATAAAGTTATCGTTTTTGTATTAAGCGTTTCAACAAAACAACGACAATGAAATTAAATATCAGGTTCCAAAAAGTATTACAACAAAAAAGGGTCTTTTAATTAAAACTATTACAAAAAGCCACAACAAATATTAAGCTAGCTTATCACACAAATTTAATCAATTTTAATTTCCGGTTTTACACCATACTATCTACTATCCCGCCCCCATAAACTTACACACACCCCCTTATGTATACCTTTCGTACGCCATTTACCGGAAATTAGTTGAAATATTCGTTGACTAACTTCTAGATAAGCTGATTGGCTATTGGCTTTTATTTTGTTTTAAAACCATAGAAAATATTTTCCTTTTTACTTGCTTTTCCATGCCACTTACATAGTTGAACTGTATCGATGAAATATTTGCTTTTGTTGCTCCGATGTATTTGTATGAATAAATAATTAAATTTTGCTCAAACTAAATAGATATTTTTCCGTAATCCTTTTTTGCAGCTACAAATACACATATGCATAAAGAAGTACATTGAAACAGCTTTAGAAGATTAAAAGTTAAAGGATGTGTCATTGTGGAACGGCATCCATCGATTTAAGGAACTGAAGTGGACGGTAAGTGTTTAGAATTTATGAATATTTCATTTATTTCGTAAGGCTCTTTTGCAACTCAAGTGTAATTTTAATTGATAAAAGCAACACTTTTCAGAGCTCTGTCGTGTAAAAAGCTCACTTAAGTAAATTTGTTGCAATTACGTTTAAAAAAAAAGTCAGACATTTGATTTTGAATGAGTTGAAATTTACTATAAATATATTTCCATAATGTTTGTTTAATTTCGGCTTCCAGACTATTGCAACGACTTCCAAGTTTAATTAACAGCCATAAAAAATGCTGATATGTATTTGTCGCTGTCTAACCTCAATACTTATATACATACATACATATGTACATTAGACTGCATCACTCCCCATACAAAAAAAAAATGGTACTATTTTTCCATTGGAATTATAAAATCTAATATATTCTAAGACGTCCACCAAAATATTTCGGAAAAATATTAAGATTTAAGTGAGCTGGACCGATTTGAAAATACCTCCAAAAATGGAGTTTTTTATGAATAAAAATAGTTTCTTAAAAATTTTTTTTTTTAAATCTCCTCAAATGGCAAAACGGTTTAAACTTAAAAAATTTGCATAAAAATATTTTTAAAAAATGTAAAAAAAAATTTTACGGAATCGTGATGATGAGATTTTTGATGCTGTTTTTTTAAATTTCTTCAAAGATTGGTATAAGAATAATTTGAATAACTGAACCTTAACTCTTCCGATTTAGACATATCATTGGAAAGGTATTTTCTCACCCTTTTTATTTCTTTGCTAATAAACTCATTCATGAAAGAGAAAGGTAGGATGAACGAGCGGCATTCAAAGTTGGATTATCTTTTTGACTTTTTTTTTGACAGAAACAAAAACAGTGTGAAAATACCTTTCTACTGAGATCCCATAAGTCTAAATCAGAATAGTTATGGCCCAGTTATTCAAGTTTTTCGTAAATCAATCTTTGAAAAAATTAAAAACACAGCATCAAAAATCTCATTCTTACGATTCTGTTGAAAAGATTTTTAAATATTTTTATGCAGATTTTTTAAGCTTAATCTGATTTGTCATCTGAGGGGACTTTTTTCAGAAAGTTCTTTAAGAAACTATTTTTATTCATAAAAAACTCCATTTTTGGAGGTTTTTGCAGATCGGTCCAGCTCACTTAAATCTTAATATTTATCCGAAATATTTTGGTGGACGTCTTAAAATATAATACATTTTGTAAACCCGGCGGAAAAATTGCAACTTTTTTTTGGTGATGCAGTCTAATGTACATATACCATGCACATCTTCGATTGCTTGCAAATTGTTATTTGGAACGCTAATGGGCTATCAAAATGCCTACACGAAATAAAAGCGTTGCTTAAGACTGATGTCATAAATATTCTCCGTTTTTTTTTTTTTTTTTGTTGATTAATCTTTTTCGATCTTTTTTGTAATTTTGGTATTAATCGTTTTTTTTTTTTCTTTTAAACCGAAACCCGAAAATTCGGTTTTTACATTCAACAGCAGATAACGATTTTGTATATTTTGGAGATAAGAATTAAATTTTATGGCGTACCAAAACTTCAAAGTGACTACTCAATTTTTTGCTGATCAGTCTTGATCTGATATTTCTTTGACTGTTAAAAAGAACACAAAATAATTAAAATTATGTTTTCTGAATTAAAGTTTGCTTTTGTACAAATATGTACTATGTATGTATGTATGAATGTCAAATACTTAAATATATTTCTTAATTTTGGAAATGCACTTTTTAAATAAAATATGGTACATATAGTGGTTTTAATTGATTGGCGATGCCAGCAGTAAAAAAAAAATTAAATAAGAAAATTAAAAAAAATTAAAATTAATTTACTTTCCTAATATAATAAGATACAATAGGTACATATTAAAATGGAAAATTAATTTTAATTCTATATTGGCGTTTTTGTAGTTTTGTGTTTTTATGGAGTTTATTTTGTGGAGTTTTTTTCGGTAAACAGAAAAAAAGATCAGGTTTTTAATCTAGTTTTTTAAAAGATCTAAAACCAGAAAAAAACCATGATTAATCGAACCCCGATTTTTTTTTGGAAACGGGGCCCATCCCTACCGCTGTGGTGTAGTGGTTAGCAGTGCGCGCTGGCGCACCGCAGGACCTGGGTTCAAGCCCGGTTCAACCCAACATCAAAAAATAAAGTCGCAGAAGAAGCTCGGCCAAACACTAACATATGTGTAAGCGCTAATACATATATTTTACCAATAAACCCACTTTGAAATGCTAAACTATAGATTCAACCACACGATGCATCCAGACAACAAACTTACAGCCTTATTCTGTATCACGAACGATAGGCAACACGAACGATTAGTCTGCGGACGACAACATCTCTGATTTTGATTTTATTACTCTATCGCTCGTCTTCGTCTTGCTTTTCATATATTACATTGAAATGGTCCCGGTTGCGTTTAAACCGGCAAGAATGATACCGCCGAAATAATTTTTGAAGCATTCCTCTGCAGACGAATCGTCCGTGTTGCCTATCGTTCGTGATACAGAATAAGGCTGCAAAAGTATCGAAGAAAACACACGATGCTACTTGTATTCAGACACAAAATTTTAGTTCAATGACCTTTAACAATATAAAAACATACAGTGGATAAAGTGATTTCTCTTTTGTGAAATTACACTTCTTGCCTTAGAACACAGTCGTTCGCGAGGAACTGATGGCGCAATTACGCAAAATAAACTTCGTGCAAGCTTATAAAGAGCTTGAAAATTACCTATCTTATCCTGCTATTTTGAAATGGGCTTACGTCGTCAAAGTGCTGAAACAGGAGACGATATCTTGGTTTTGATTTTTCTGTTTCAAAACGAGTTCCCGATGGTGCTTCCAAAATCCATAGGTTGGCACCACATCCCGATTCTGATTCGCTACTACTTTTGTTCTCTACTTGTATGCGCTCTTTTCGTCTTAACCCTGGCACAGTCAAGTGGTCTACTTGGTCAAAGACAACACAGACTGGCGCTATGAGATATACAACTGCTTGATCAGAGGGCTCTGCTTTGGTTCAGAGGTACTTTTCGGGGATGTTTTAGGACCTTTGGGTATTTTTTTTGTAGAACCACCTCGACAAAATGAAATTTAGTAATACTTTAAATGGATCAATGTTGTCCAAGATGGTTTATCTTTTCTGGAACACAATTGTATTCACCACACTATCTGCAACATTAGCCAACGGCAGTTGGCCACATAGACACACACATGTTGTTATGCTTTCCTGTGCTCCCGCCGCTAGTAGTCCTATCACTCAAACAAATCTATTTTCTAACTAAATAATTCTCCCCATCATAAAAAACAAAATCTATCTAACTAAATAAATAAAAAAAAGTGCAGAGTATTGTGCAATTCTGCCATAGTGTTTGGCGAATCTGCTCCACCACACATCCTCCGACTATCAGCTGTATACGCTACAAAGCGGCATAATTGCATATCGGTGACTCCACACAGGCATATTGGGTAAACGTGGAAAAAGTTGCGCCATAGACAGCTTGCAGCACAAATAAAAACTCGCTCGTCACCGGCTCTGCAAAAGGCGGCGAACTAGATTGGCGCGCTGCCTTTGTGTGCAATGAAATTTGAAATTTTATAACTTGGCTCGATTGCAATGCGCCTTAGCTTAGCTGACTGACTAGCTACATACATACATACGTACATATGTACATAACTGGCTGGAGACGGGGTTGGCTGAATGTTATAAATTACAGTTGCAGCCTAGCGGCCTGCAAGCCTCTTTCGCGATCGCCACCCGCTCAAGTGGGTTTAGTTTTACAACTTGGTTTTTATTTATTTTTAATTTATTTATTTTTTTTTTGCATTCAGCCGCATCTAAAGATACAGCGATGGTTGCGCAGGCGCACACTGCCTACCTCCATTGTGCTATGTAGGTAATTGTAAGGCAATGACTATGCTTTGTAAGTTATTTAGTTGTTGTTGTTGCCATGTGCTATATGCACTGTGCGGCATAAAATGGATGCTCTTTTCGCCACCACCAATATTACTTGAAATTGTTGCTTCCATTGTTTTTATTTACTTTTCACTCCTCTATGACGAGATCGCTGAGCGAAAGCACCACAAACCAGCCGCAGCGACCACAACGAATGACGACGACGACGACGACGATCCAAAACAATGAACGACTTTTGTCTATGGAACATTGGAACCCAACTACACAAAATTATGAGCGGTTACATGGAAGAGGAGGCGTCTGGCGGCACATGTGTTTCGCAGTTATACATACGTATATCAAGTAATGATATTGTTGTTGTTGGTGCTGGTGGTGTTTAT
Organism: Rhagoletis pomonella; assembly: GCF_013731165.1. Lineage (NCBI taxonomy): Eukaryota > Metazoa > Arthropoda > Insecta > Diptera > Tephritidae > Rhagoletis > Rhagoletis pomonella. Next base: position 11,877 of record NW_023460720.1, on the reverse strand, counting down.
GGTTGATTCTGTGGGTGCAATAAATGTAAATGGCAACTCGTTCGCGTATTACAACTATTTTAGGCGCTTAGATATTTTGAATTTCCTGCAAAATGTTGAAGGAAAATAAATACAAATCTATGGACAACAACAAATTTGTCTTATAAATACATACATACATATGTAAATACTGCATAAAAAAACATTTTCTCTACCTAAATACATATTACCGCACGAACCATCCATCCTTTCGAGCGCTCACAAAATTTTTTCAAATTTTTCTTTTATTTTTTATGGGCCTGTTGCATAAATGCATTCGCCGGTCTAGTGGGAGTGCTGCGCACAAAAATCTCATAAACTGTAAACACCATAGCTCATATACAATTACATTTCCACAGATACATACATACATACATAAATAGGTAAGCGTGTACGGGCGATTTTAAGCACTTAAAACGCTTCCAAACACCTTCATCAGTTCCAAAGGCGTTCGAGGGATTTGCCTCGGTGCTTGGCCGCCTTTCGTTTACCGCTCGGCTTGTTTGATTTAACGACTGGGCCGGCTGTTGTTCGCGCGCCTAGCATTTTTACCCTCCTCTACGATTTTTTATTTTATTTTTTTATCTTTATTGTATGATACTTTTTTGTTGGTTTTTGTGACTTTTGTGCTGCTTCACCTTCTCCTATTACATATACATACATACATACATACATATGCGTTTTGAAGGTGTTTCCGGAAATATGAGATTTGTTTTAAAAATATTTTCGCAATTAGTGTTGGCAGCGCAAATTAGCGCAAAACTATGAAATATTTGTGAAATGCGAGCCTGCATAATTACAGCCATATGTATGTACGTATGTACATTCATACATAGAAATGCGTGCGTGCGTTAGCAAACATTATGCTGCTATGAAAGTGGAGCAAAGCAAAGGTTGAGTATACGACCTGTTGAACTATTTTGCATCTAAGTACTACAGCTTGTTTTTCTAGACGAAAAAATTTCGTAATACAAAAAAAAAATTTCGAATTAAATGCTGATTTTTTCAATGCACCAAAAACGAAAATAAAACCTCTTCAGCCTTTGGTTAATGTACGATTCACAAGTGAAGTTTTCTTACTAAATTTCTTGGGAAGTTGCATGAAGGATCGAGTTCGAAAAAAGTGTTTTTTTTTTTTATTTAGTCGAAATCCCTAAGAGTTGTTTTCTCTACTTCATCAAAATTTTTTTGCAGTGCCGTAAATTTACACTTTATGCTCCTAAATTATTTTATATTGCTTGTAAATATAGTAAAATTTAGCGATAACTTTTTCGTTGAAGATTTAGTTTGAAGAATTTTTATAAAATTTATTAAAAGAGATTGTTCCTCTAATTTTGTTGTGGCAAAGTTTGCACCTTTTAACTTTACAGTAGACAAGTTAAGAAATTCACCCTTTTCAGGTTTTCATTTCAAATTAATATAATTTGGCAACATTTTTCACGATTTGCCAGTGTGTAAATGTTTTTTTCTTTTATGCGAATACTTAAGGAAAAACTGCATTAAGACTTGTTTAGTAAAACCAAAAATTGAATCGTAACCACTTAGGTCCCTCGGACGTCAAGGGTTAAGACTTTTTTATTTAAAAAAACAGCGTCTGTTCACCAGTAAGTACGGCAAGCGGCCCGGTATATAAACGTTTATTCGGTTGCGAAACCACCCCCGTCCCAGCAATGGGTTGTGCGCTGGGTTTGGGGCCCGCCACGTAGAAACCCCTTCCATTGAAGAAGCAAAACGAATACTCGGATGAGACCCCCCTTTCGATGACGTCCACGGCAAACGTTTAAAGGACTACGATTTAAGGGTATGCACCTGGAATGTCCGGATCCTTAATGAGGAAGTTGCCTCTGCCCGCCTGCTTGATGTTGTCGTAAGGACAAATGCTGGCATCACCGCCATCCAAGAAATGCGTTGATGGGGCAACGCAAGAAATGCCTGGGGCCTTGCGACGTCGACTACAGCTGCCATGTAAAGGCGCGCAAATTCGGTGTTGGGTTTGTGGTGGCAGAGCGACTCCGACGCCAAGTACTGTCATTCACCTCTTAGACCACATCTCGCTCTTCTTCGTCCATTCCCCAACGGAAGATAAGGACGAGGCGTCCGAGTATCTCTTCTATTAGCGCTTGGAGCACACATAGGAGCGCTGTCCCCGCCATCAAAAATCAAAAAAATCAAAATCGTGCTTGGCGATATCAATGTCAGAGTGGGCAAGAAAGGGATCTTTCGCCACCGTCGGAAAATTCAGCCTCCACGACGAAATGTCCGACAACGGACTGCGGCTGATCGAGCACACCTGCTCTCAGAGAGCACACCTTGACAAACCGACATATTCGAGGAGTGGAACCACATTTCCCCCTCATTAAGTACCGCCGCTGAAGAAATAGTCAGATTTCAGCGAGCCCATAAGAACAACTGGAACAGTGAGAGATGTGAAGAAGCTGCAAAGGAAAAGGATGCCGACTTCAGGACCACGCTACGACCATAGGGAACTTAAGAGGAAAGCGATACATATTTGCCGCAATAAGAAGAGAGAGGCCGAAATACGTGAGTGCGAAGAACTTGAAATGCTGGCCGATAGGAAAAACGCCTGAAAAGTTTACCAGAGTAAGGCGAGTTACGGAAAATTTTGAAGACCAGGACCTGTAAGAACAACCTTTGCGACCTAGAGTTCGATGTCCAGAACGTACTTAAATTATGGAGAGTACACATTTCAACACAATTGGATGGCAGCAGCACTGAAAGTTGCGGAGACCATGAACTTGATCCTCCAGTCGATGACGATGGTTCGGAATGTAGAATCGTAAAATTTTATCAACAGCCTTAAATCTCACATCAGTCGTTGCATTTGCCTACAGTTGGTATAGAGTGAAATGCAATCATTGATGCGAGCATTTCGGCTGTGTTGCTGTTGATCAAAGTTTTTAATTTCGCATTTCACACCGTTCCAATGCATTTCTTAATAACGCCTGAGTAAATATTTGATTACGCTCGAACATTCACACAGGATCTACCCGCGTTTGGCAACAAAAAATTTTAATGTTTACAAATTCTCCAAATTTAAATTCCAAAAAAGTATACATTGCAAACTACACTATCGTCTTCTGTTCAGTTCTTTTTTTGCGATAGCTCTAATCGAGTTAAGATACTTTTTTTTGTTAATTTTGTTTATTTAGTTTATTCCTCTTACAAAACCAGCGAAATAAACATTCCGGAAAACACATGGCTGAGGCGACAGTTAGACAGACAATTTAATTGGGTTTCTGTGTGCATACGAGTAGCTATTTGCTTGTTTCCTTGTAGAAACAAAACTCAGACACGAGTAGGCATGAGAATTCAGTCCAAAAACAAAAAAAAAACAAAAGAACATACAGAAGTGTTAAAAACCAAGATCTCCGTTGAAATATATGTACTCGTATGTACCTCAAACTGCGATCGAGTTGTGTAGCTGGCACTTCGGTGTGAGGCGTTGGGAGCCGACTTAAAAAAGCCGTAAAAATACTGGCTTGCTTTTTTTTCTTTTTACTTTTTTGCTGTCCGAAAAGTACCATTTTTACCATCATCGAGAATCGTGATGTTCCAGTAAGATTTTGCTTGTTCGAACAAACATATATACACACATTATGTAGATATGTATATACATGGTCGTACACTGCATGTTGCAGCTGACTTTGCTCTTGGCCCGTCTGCAATGTTTACGCTGGTTGTTGTGACAAACGAAAGTCTTAAATTCGCAGCATTTTGTTAGTGTTTTTTTGTTTTCTTTTTCGAATGCTCATGGCTTGTTTGTTACGCTCATTGGATAATTATTGTTACTGTGACACTTACAATGTGCTAAATTAATCTTGAGATGGTATACCCTTACCCTTGAAGAACGAGCGAACTCTTGCAGTAAAAGTGTTTTTTTTTTTAATTCCTGCTTTTGATAATATTTAAAAGTGCTTCTACAAATACTTGGTTGACGAATGTTTTTTCCATCAAATTATTACAAAAATAAAATCTGACGTCAAAATATTTTTCTTTTATAAATGGTTAGGTTAAGATGGCGCGTTCGAATGACGTACTTCCACTCGCAGGCAGACTTGCCTGATGTGAATGCCCTCTATGACTAGCAGCTGGTGGCACATCCTTTTAAACGAAGCTATTCTAGTCAGTCTGGTGTCTCTTAAATCACTTACTATCGCGGATGAAGCACACAGCTTGACAACCCCGATATTTTCACCTCCGGTATCTGCCCCCAACGCCTGCTCACAAATCCTTGAAGTTTCGGCCATAAAGATCTTGAGATCGTCTGTGTTATATTCTTCAACCCTCCTGACTAGAACATAAATTGGTGATAGTAGGGAGTTATCCAGCTTCGCTAGTTTGCAGTTCCGAGCCGTATCTATACATCCCATGAGCTATTTCGTTGCCTTCGATATTTTTAGAGGGAGGTTTTGACGTAACTCAGTGAAGCCAGCAGTGCTCGACATTGCCGAACTATTTTCGACCTTACTGCCTTGGAAACAAAGGTTTCTAATGTCGCCTAGTTGTCAACGAATATAGTGGCGTTCCTTGACAGAGAATTACCATTACCATTACCTAATGAGACAAGCCACCTTCTCTGTGGCAAAGATCTTCGCTTGAAAACAACTGCAGTTATCAGTTTTTTTTTTAGAAATAATATTAATTTTTACTCATAGCCCATAGCTCTAAACGGGTTAATCTTTGGTAAGAATTTAATTTTTTTTATATTAAATTCGGCTAATTTTCTGGAAAAAAAATGTATTAAAATTCGCAAACCTTTTCACGCATCTGAGCCCACTGTAGTCTTCCGCTTCTTTTCTGTAGTTTTTCTCATCTTCAGTGTTTCTTGCAAATGGCATGTGTACGACTTGTTGAAATGCTGTTTTTTTCCTTCAAACCTTAAGATTTGTACGACTGTAATTTGTAGAAAATTCATTTGATTACGTATGCAATGTGCGATTGGTGTTGATCGTGTAATGTTTACTGTTTTCTTCTCTTTGTTTATAACTTTGTTTGAACAAAAAAAAAATATTCGCAAGCATTTACCTCCACTCTACTTTTTCTACTTTTTATCACTCACCGCCTAATCCAATCAACTACTCATTCCACATTTAACTGATCTTACAACAAAATCACAATCGAATTCAATAACAACTAACTTTAATGAATGGCAACCAAATTAGATGGAAAATAAGGTATAATAAAAACGTGGAAATGGCATAATTTAGCGTCCCGCACCATGATTAATGATGAGCAGCCTCAACTGTTGACATTGACAAGATCATTTCTTTTCACACTCAAAACCATGCTCACTCACTCAAAGGTACTGAATGAATGTGAATGAAGGCCGCGGCCAAGAATTTTCTGCAGATGCGATGCTGGTTATTGCTTGATTATTGTTTAGCTACTTCACACTTTTCATTGTTTACTTTTTTCTGTTTTTCGTTAGTGTGTTGATTTTCTATAAAACATACTTTATTCAAACTGTCTTTGTTGCTCCTAATGTTTCCTTTTTTTTTTTGTCATATGAAGAAATACATATGTGTGTTGGTAATGGGTTAATGTACGCCAGATGATGTTGTTAAGAGTTTTTCAGCAGACAGCGGATACACACCTGGCTCTAAATTTAACATTCAACTAAAAAAATTTACCCAAAGAACTACCGTCAGCGTCAAAAATATGAATACCCGGACGTTTGAACGATTTTATTTTTTTACATTTTCCATACCAAATTTTACTTTTTTTTCTAAAAATATAGTTCATTCAACAGCAAAAACCACAAGAATCAATTTTTTTGATTTCATACAGAATTCGGGGAAAATGCAAGAAATGTCAAAAAATTTTCATCATAACTTTCAATTTTTTAAATTGATTTCTTACAAAAACCGAGTACGCAGTGTTGTAGCCTATTAAATTTTAGTATAATAAAGTGCAACTTTTAAGTCTCTAAAAACTACCGTTGATTTTTGAGAATTTTTTTTTCGCGGGTGTTGCGTATTTTCTTCGATATACATATGTACATACATACGCCCGCGGCAAAAGATAGCACATCCACATTTTTACCAGTTTTGACTACTTTTCTTATGATTTTTTTTAAGTTCATTAAATTTTTATGAAAGTTCAGCTCCTTATCTAACAAAAACCGTATAACTCCAAATTTCAAACTTTGTACAAAAATTTAAAAAATTCCATAAACTTTTCATCTCAATTCCAAGTATTTTAATCTAGAATTTCTAAATTAATTTTCGGTATGCAGTTTTAAAGCTTCTTAAAATCTAGTTTAATAAAGTGACAGTTTAAAGCTGCTGAAAAACCGCATTGATTTTTGATAATTTTTTTCTGCCGGTGTTATGCACTCTTTTCCATATAAAAAATCACTTTTTATGGGTGAACACGCGTGATACCGTCAGGAAAAAAAATATCAAAAATTAACTAGATTTTTCAGCAACTTGCACTTTGCAATACTGAAATTTAATAAGCTATAAAACTGCATACGAAAAATTATTCTAGAAATTAAAAGTAACATGGAATTGGGATGAAAAGTTTTTGGAATTTATATAATTATTGTGCATAAAATAATTTTTGTCCACGATTTTTTTTTATATTTTCAATTGATCTTAGCGAAAATTAGTTTTTCGTAAAATTTTTTGAAAACTTATGTCAAATGTTTGTATCTCGGGAACCACTTCACCAATCTATACCAAATTTGATATACACATTGCGCCTGACCTTCTTAAATACTGTCTTGAGAATTTTTGAAATCGAACAAAAACCACGCCCTCTAGAAGTATCGCTAACATTTAGTTTTCAAAAGTTGTCGTTTTTTACTTATAACTCTAAGCATTTGAGAAAAATGAATCACACAAGAATTTAATGTTTCCTCAATGGATTTCACACAATTCGATGTATAACTTGTTTGTGTGCGTTCAAATTAAAAAAAATTTAGCGTTGAATCGCACGGTTCCGGAGATTTGCCCATATTTTGTTCATGCGTTGTATCGAAGCAAATGCGCAGCACCTTCGATAAAAAAAGTTATCAAAAATCAACGATAATTTTCAGCGACTTGAAACTTGCACTTTATTATACTAAAAATTAATGAGCTTAAAAATTGCATATTTACATTTTTTTTTTTTTGGATTCTCATTTGTTATGGGTCGGGTGGTAAACGAGGACAAGACAAAGTAGGAGGAAGGGCCCCCAATTGCGGTCTCGATGTTGTTGCACAAATGGGGGGACCTACAGTTTTAAGCCATCTTTTTCCGAGGTTTTCAATTTTCTTAGAATACAAAATTTTATTTGCACTTTGAATGCGTCAATTTGACCATTTGAAAGCTATTTTTTTGTAAGAATATAATTGTTGTTGTAAAAAGATTTATAATATTTCAATTCTGGCCATGGCTAATGCATTTCTTAGTAAATAATTTTTTCAAATGTCATGAAATTCGCCGTTAACTCCTTTTCTCTTGTTTGGACGAATGAAGAAGAAATTTCGTTGAAGATGACAAGCTTACCACAACTAAATGTCGAGAAATTTGCATGCCACTAGCGCTAAGCTAAATCACAAGCGCGTGTAGTATTTATGTAGCAGCAATAACAGAAACAACAATTCAAAAGAAAAATATTAAAATGCAACTACAAGAGCAATAATAAAATAAAACCAGAAGCTGTAATTCCATGAGAAACTAAGCAAAACAACAACAAGGCCAATATATGTATGTACATTTATTATGAATAGTTTGCATCCGAGCCGAGCATGAGCATTTAAATATCTTTTTGTGCATAGTACAACCAATGCGGGAAAAAAGCTCGCGCGCACCTAACTCTAGCTGATGGTACAACATTGGCCAAAAATACAACACAGCAATGCTGCAAAATCAGCAACTGTAAGCAACAGCAGTCGTCGTCGTCGTCGTCATCGTCGTCGTCGTCGTTGCATTGCTGAGACACAATTTATAATTGGCGGTTGATGACATCCTTTTCGGTTGCTGATACCAGCAGCAGCGGCACGTTTTGGTGCCACACTGCTGTTGTTGTCAATGCATTTTATTTTTCTTGTACTTATTTCTCCTGCTTTTGTAGAAGTATGTAGTAGACGTTTTGCTGGCTTTATTGCTGCTGCTGTTGTTGGCCATGGGAGCAGTGCTGCACTATGAAATTTATATACTCACTATACTGGCTACTTTGCTACTGGATTGCCGATTTGGGGCCGAGTTTGAAGCAGGAGGAGAGCTAGAGGTGGTGGTCAACGGGCTGAATTTCTTTGAAATGGAAAATATTTTCATTTCATCATTGCGCTTTCAAAGTGAAAATGACAGTTTTTACTGGTACATAGAATGGCGCTTTTTCCTTATACTTAGGGTGGTCCTTAAAAGATCAAAAGATTAAAAGATCTGCGTGCAAAATACAGTTTTTTATCGCAAATTTTGACTTGAAATCTAGTAAGTAAGTTTGACATATTATTGAAACTTATGCAAATAAATTCATAAACTGACTTAGCTTTAGCTGGTCACAGTCAAGCTTTTGTCGAATTTGTGCGATTTAAAAAAAAACGGTTAAATTTTGTCTAACCCTACTAGGGATTCCTAATTTATTTATTTTTCTTCTCTACTGACATATATCGATGGTCCTCGGCTCCTCGGCAATAACGACACAACTCAAAATTTCATATATTTCAGTAGAGCCAATTAATGATTTTTTGTTTTTTTTCTTCTATTAGTACAAAACAAAGACATGCACGAAAAATTTCAAAATCTTAAACATATTTTAGTAGTCGCCGTCAAAGTTTGAAAAATTACAATTTTTTTTAAATCGCATTTTAAATTTTAAATTTTGACTTGAACTCTAATAAATTTGACATATTATTGCAACATATGCAAATAAATACATAAACTTGCTGGGTTATTGCTGGTCACAGAAAACATTTTTTCGAATTTTCAAGATTTTTAAAAAACTATTCCATTTTTTCAAACCCTGGTAGCGACCCCTATTTTTTTTTTTTAATTTTGAAAATTTCGAGCATGTCTTTATTTTATATGTAGAGAAAAAATAGAGAGGTACCCCTAATGTTGTTTTTAAGGACCACCCTAATTTGCATACATAATTTATGTATTCAAATACTTGAAATTATGCGCGCCTCCGTTACTTTACTTACAATTTAAGCAGCTTTCTGTATGTTCCCTTCATTTTGTCGTTTAGGAATTTTAAATCGCTAGCCGCGTTCATTGATTTTGATTTCAATTTGAATTTCATTTACCTAGCTACGATTTGACTTGCAAATATGTATGTGCCAAGACTATGGAAGCTAATTAACATAAACGGTTTGCTATGGTTGCTTATTGTTATTTTTGCGCTGAGTTGTTGCTTTAGCTATGCAATGCAAGTATGTACTCAAAAGCAAACAAAGGCGCATATACATATGTATGTAGGTTCAAAATTGCTCACACGCGCATGAGATCCATTAAAAAAAAAAATAAAAACAACAATGATAATAAGCAATAAAAATAAAAAAATAAAGTTGAAAATAAAAAAAAAACGAGCACATGTAGAGAATCGAAAAGCAAAAGCAATAAACTGCAGCAATGGCAGCAATCAACGCCATTTTAATTTTTACCCTTATAATACGGAATGCAAAAGTTGTCATATTTATAGCTCACTTACATATTTATACCCTTCTAGCGCAGATATATGTAGGTGTTTTTTTCTCTTTCTTCTGAAAACGCTTAAAGATAAGCTTAGGGCCACTTTTCACAGTGGCGAGAAGAAGGGCTGTCAATAAAGCCAAAAAAGACTACTAAACTTCCCTTCAACAACGCAAGGATAGTACATTTTCCTTCAGTTAAACTCAATAGCGCTGAGAATCCTTTAAAAGATGAAGTGAAATATCTAGGACCAAGTAATGTTTGACAAAAGTTTCACTTGGGATCCTAATATGGCCGCGGTTGCAAGAAAGGCAAGCAAATTCTTATCTACTTGTTCGGAAATAAATCCCCATTTTGGACAGGCGCTGGTCTGATTTGCTTTCTTCCGTATAGCGCCCGACAAGGAAAGTTATCGAGGCGCTAGAAACAAAGGTCGATCCAAGCAGCCACTGTCCAGTGATTCCAGACATCTTCCGTCTAATGAACTGTCGAATTGCTAATCAGAATTCCCATACAGTACCTAATATAAAATGTATGACTGGGCCTTTTCTGTAATTCTAAAGATTTAGGTTTGGTAAACATATCTGATGCCCTGCTCTGGTGGTGACAAAGAAATCATTTTTCAAGAATATCTATCCACTTATGCTAGAGTTGTCCAAGTCCTGATGTTGAGTACTAAAGCCAGTCCGGGAACTAAGGAAGATTATTTTTTTCTACAGAATTTCGTATAGCTGCAGAAATGAGAATTTCTAATAAGTTCGTGTATGCTACAGCCAGTCTAACCTCTAGTACAGTAAGTGTTAGCTTCGGAGAAAATACCCAGTGCCCTGATATTTAGTTTATTATTGCATGGCTGTCACTTGCCAGAGCTTGCCATGACGGTATCAAGAAAAGCCTTGTCCGGAAAAACTTGCCAGCAACAGGATTAGTAGCGCCAGCTAGAATTTTGTGGGATACAGCCAGTCCAGACACTGTGACTAGCGATGGAACATGGTGTTTTAATACGAACCCGAAATCGTGCCAGTAGACCACTCAACAAATTTCGCCTTTAGCGAAGTTAAAAATTAATTCAATGCTACTTGGTTTCCATGATTACAGGAGTATTACATATTCAGAAAAAGTTTTTTTCGTCGCGCTTACCCCCCTAGGCATTCTATATTGAAATGTTGAAACGTTTGGTGGCATTCGTCATGAATATCGCAATCATCTATCGAATCTTTCGACCGATCACGGAGCTGAGTTAAAGACTTTAACGTGACTTAGAAATTGCTCTGATCTTTAACACCTTTGAAGATAGTTGGCAGACTATTACTTAGAAATATCCCAAAAAATAAAATTTACGTAAAACATCATGCAAAGAAACCTGTAACACCAAACTAACGCGAAAATTTAGTTAATTACATTTCGGACTAAATTGCAGATGTTATGAAAATCCGATGTCGTCCTACCAAATACTTCGTAACCTAACTTGTTTACACTTTTAATAGAATGTAAAGTTGCTTTTGAAATGGATAGCATATTGATTCAAAAGCGCACTTTAATGATTTTATGTTTAGCATACACCTCGTTTGAAAAATTTTAATAATTTCCTAAAATCTAACATTTCAGGACACCGCCTTCAGATTAGCAAAAATTACTGCTGGAATTTGACTGCCATTTTTAATGTGAACTTAGCAGTGATACCTTTTATTTGAATAGTACATACTAAGAAGTTATGACTTTGGAAAAAATAAAGCCTGCCAGCAATAAGTGCATAAATTTAACGGAGTAGATACCTAAGATTTATTTAAACTTCACAGTTGGAGTTAGAGCGAGAACTAAAGTTCGGCGTTATCTTGTGAAGGGTATAAGGGTATTTGTTTCAATCAATGTTAACACATTCTCTTGCTGTTTCAGTGTCGTTCGTATTGTTATTGTTGTTCGGCTGGTTTCTAGCCTGTTATTTCAATTATCTTATTCTTAATGTCGCAATGACAGCTATGATTCTTTTTGAAAGGTTACCTCGTTTTTTTTTTTTTGCTACTACAGATGAGTGTTGTTACTGTAGTTTTATTGTCTGATTGTTGTCGCTCAAAATTTATTGCTGCTCCTATTGCAAATGGTTGTCACATGCACAATGTTAACGATTTTTTTTTTTTTGTTAGTATGCATTGTGTTGTGAGAAATTGCATTCACGTGCTTCTGTACGAACATTAAGTGGATTTTCATAGCACCTACATA
>NW_023460719.1:31518-32968 GCF_013731165.1 Rhagoletis pomonella | reverse complement strand
TGTCCGAACGACTTGATGATTGGGGTTGCCGCGTTCTCTCTTTTATGTGTGCATATTTGCACTCAAAATTATAGTTTCGTATGTAGGCAACAATATAATCAGCTGTTTGCTTCAGAATAAAATAAAAGGTCCCGAACTGAACGGTGAACCATACTTCATCACCCTCTCCGACAAAAATATTTTGAGTGTAAATAAAAAGTTGTCCGGACACGAACCGTGGATCCACCTTTATAGGAGTTCCGGCCACTTGTACCAAAAAAAGGAAACTTGGGAGCTGGTAGATCGTCCAGTGAATAAGAATATAATTGACTGCAAACAGGACCCTACGGGAGTATAGAGAAGTATTAAGCGCGTCCCGTTCCTAAAGGCTGTTTTCAAAGGCAGCACATTGATTATTTTAAAACTTGTTCGCCAATTGTTATTCACTTATCCGGTATTTACACGAGGCGATTTTACAGGCAACTTGTGAACTAATCGTTTCCAACGAAACGAAAAACGATGCGACAAAAAATCGAGCAAATGTATAGACGACACTCGTTTACATTATGGCTGCATTTCTTTATTCATTCTGAACGTTTGGAATAAACTTCTTTGTTTACTTATTCTTTAGAACGTTCCTGATGATATGTTAACGTATATTTCAAACGCCTTCTGTTTATTCTGGCTGTGAAATCGGATTATCCGGAATGTATAAAGAAACGCAGCCTATATTAAAGAAAAACATAGATTAAATGAACTTGATCTTTATAGCCCTTCAATTAAAGTAGCCTAGTCGAGATAGGTCCTTTTCCGTTCAAAACAACATTTCATTGGGTTCCCAAGCAACATATTTTAACGTTTAACTAGCCATAGGTGTAGTTCAAGATGCCCTTTTAATAGAAGCTTAATAATAGAAATTCTATACATAATTGTAGTAAAAAGAACTACGCTCCGACTTATCGCTTTCGCATAATCAGTTGTTATTGTTTTCCTATTAAGGGCCGGTTGTTCAATGTCTGATTAGCACAAATCGGAGGTAGAAGCTCCGGTTAAGCACAACTACTGCTTTATCGATCACATGTTACACGCATGATGTCGAAATCGTCGATAGTGTAGTGGTAGTGATAACCAGACATTGAACAACCGGCCCTAAGTTTGATCAATCGCGTATGAGTAACATTCATATTTCAGACAAAAACAAAAACGTATCATTGAATTTAACAATCGATAACGCGGAAATGATTATACGCAGTGTAGTAATTCCCACTGCAAATATTTAGTTAATTTTCTCCTCTGCCACCATCAGTGATAATATTAAAAATATTTTGTGTCAAATTAACAGATAGAACATTTAGTTATTTTAATCAGTGTAAAATTCAGAGAAAGCCGGTATGTCTTTTATCCGTTAGGAAAGGTTTTAGATGCACCCTAAAAATTAAAGTTTTTAGTCAGTTTTTCTTCATGAACAAAA
>NW_023460719.1:15562-26518 GCF_013731165.1 Rhagoletis pomonella | reverse complement strand
AACAAAATTCGATAACTCGACTAATTTAGATGACTGTGAAATTCGAGGGCTCGATTAATTTCGATAATTCATAAACGTATATATCTTTGGATACCTTTATAAATTTTTAATTTTGACAGCTCCACACTTTTCGAAAGCTATCGAAAAATTTTGATAACTCGTTACAAATTCGATAAGCAGTGATAACTCGATAAACTTGTAAAACATTGAAATTTCGATAAATCGATATATTTTGAAAATTCCATATACTTGGATTCGATGCATCGACCAATTTCAGTAGATCAATAGTTATCGATAACACTGTAAGTTGAAAGAACTCGATGCATAACTCTATAAATTTCGCTAAGTCTTTAAATAATGACAATTCAATAAATATCGATAACTTGATACATTTCTTTAACTGGACAAATTTCGATAATCCCATAAATCTTTACAGCTCGGGAACTTTCCGTAAATATTGACAACTAAGTTTCTCTGTGGAACGGTGCAAATCTTATGACTATCACAAAAATGCCTTCTCGTATAGGGTGACCAGATAAGTCGAAGGAAAAATCAGGACACTGCAGTTTTGAAAGTTAGCACAAACACTTTCTTTTCCATCAGACTTGAGTTTTGAAATGATTGCTTTACGCTAAATGGTAAGAATTGAGAGTTCTCGGTTCAGAGTTGTGGGATGTAGGTAGGGTTGCCAGATTTTGAAACGGAGAAAGGAGTACATTTATATTTTCGATAGAAAAAAGCAGTACATGACATAAAAAAGGAGTACAATTTTTTTTTTAATTTTTTGTGCAATTTATTGTTCAAATTACCATTAATTAGGTACAAACAAACAAAGATATCTTAGAAATCTTTTTCAAAGCAACAATAAATGTGAAAAATAAATAATTATATGGGTTGGCTTTCCAATAGGGAAGATTGTTAAAGAGATGGTGATCGAAGGGGGAGTGGACGTGGCACCTTTTCCGACCTTTTTGGAGAGGGCATGAACCGCCATTGACAAAAATGTTACTCCCGACCACCTAGGGCCCCTACGGGATCCCTTAGAAAAATTGCCAAAAGTCACAATTTTCAATTGCGTCCACAGTATTTTTGCGTAGAATTCGGTTCTTAATGACCGCCCTTATAGGAAAGTTTCCCCAAGTAAAAAACTAAAAACTACAAAAGAATTCCCTCTTCCTGAATGTAAGACCATTTTATTAATTTAAGCCTTATAATTAATTTAATATTTTTCTGATTTTTATACCCGAACGTCCTGCCCCTAAGGCTATGCTTACACCTTTTCACTATCACACTTAACTTTGCTTACTAAGTAGTGTTTGCCACAATATGAATGGCAAAGTACAGCGCGCAAAATAATAACTGTCGCACAGGTTTTTTGAAAAATAAAAGGGTTCTTTATAGATTTTGTGTTTTTTTTTGTTAACTTTGTAAATATTTTACTTTCATTTTATTAATTGGTTTTAAAATTTTAATCCTGATTTGCATTTGCCAGCTTTGGGAGATAAGTACATGCGGCACAAACCTCTTTTTCAGAACCCAAATGGGGGAAATTAGCCTATGGTTACAGAAGAAATGTAATAAAGTAACCGACGAAGACTTGCGTTTTTCGCCCAAAGTGTTTACCGCCGGTAAACCTAAATGAAGGTTAAAATTTAAAAACAAATTAATAAAATTGAAGTAAAATCTGTGGATAATTAACAATAAACTACTTTTTCGCAAAATCTATAAAGGCCCCTTTTATTTTTCGAAAAAAAAACTGTGCAACAGATATTACTTTACACCCTGTATATGATAAAATATTAATAGCTGGAAAAAGGTGTACAAAAGAAGTACGAAACTAAAAAAGGAGTACATTTCCAGATATTTTTTTTTTGGGAGTACAAGGGAGTACATTGCAATAAAAAGGAGTACGTTTACTCCCAAAAGCAGTACGTCTGGCAACCCTAGATGTAGGCAAGTGCAAGCGACGCTGTGAAAATCTTTTGCAAGGTCGCCAACAAAATCTCAACACCTTCTTTAAGTACAATAGGTAGGATACTAAGGGTAAAACTCAATAGCATATCCTATGGCATCTTCATTCGCCACTGTTCTGGCATCAAACCAGTTGTACCTTGACACAGTGGTTCTCTATCTAATTTTGTACGTGTATTGTAGTTAGTTTCGGCCATTCGAGTTTTGCAGGGATGTTATTATGTGAACGATGTACAAAAAAGCGCCTAACGATATGTTTACGCAGCTGTGTAAAAATCAGAACAAATGAAAAATCAGTTAGGACACTTTAGTTCGACCCTGAAATCAGGACATGTACTGATAAATCAGGACGTCTGGTCACCCTATTCTCATTTGATATACATACAACTTAGTTAGATCGATATGACTTCTCGAAAAAGTGGACAGCCTAATCAAAGATTTTTTCGAACTAAAGCTTTCATAAATCTCTTTCATTTCTTAATATTTCAAAAAAGTTATCTATATGCTAACTACATTGGACTTTTCAAACAGGTGGAAATAATTTTCTAAAGTATTTTCAAACTAAAACCTTAAATCTCTTTCGTCTGACATTGTGATACACTTTTATTTCAATAAACTGATGAATTAAGTTGAATTTAATTGTTCTGACACGTGATGACCCTCCTAAATAAAGGTAAGAAATTAAGAGTTTTCAAATATATTTAGATTGATACGCATCCTTTAATAATTCATTTAATTTATTGCACAATTTAAATTGAACTTTTTAAACAGACGGCAACCCTCTGGATGATGATGCGATTTTGCAATTGGTCGATGGGCGGTATTGCAAAAACAACGACGATTTGATTTTTTAAATATGTGGCAACCCCGCTAAATATAGTTTATTTGATTGATACCTATATGTTGATAATTCCTTGAGCTTATTAAATAATTTGAATTAAACTTTTTAAACCGGTGGCAACCCTCCTGTCTGAAAAAAATTAAAAAAAATATATTAAACAAATTTAATCGAGCTTGACAACAACAATTGCTTATAAATAATTGTTAAAGATCTGCATCATCCTCGAATCATCCCGTAGTAGGTAAAAGTGAGCCTCTACTTATTCCTCGAGTCTATTTAACGGATATTCATGCGCCAATTTTTCGCGCGTCATCAAAGTGACAATTGGTTTTCCTTTATCCCTGTATACACATGTATGCAAGCACATAAATAAAGTATGGTTTTCGGTAGGCTTTGCAG
Source organism: Rhagoletis pomonella (assembly GCF_013731165.1). Lineage (NCBI taxonomy): Eukaryota > Metazoa > Arthropoda > Insecta > Diptera > Tephritidae > Rhagoletis > Rhagoletis pomonella. The sequence goes on along the minus strand of NW_023460719.1, from coordinate 23,307 downwards.
CTACATATCGCCGTTTAAAGTACAAAACCGCGTATCACGATAATGCAAAACCGCGTATGTAAAGTCACCAAAATTTTACAGGAGAGAGTAAAAATATATCGTCGTTTAAAGTGCAAAACCGCGTATCGTAATTCTGCAAACCCCCGTAACTGGCATTAGCTGCCAAAAATTGGATTTGCTCACACAAGCTTTTGGCTCAATCTTTATCCATTCGTCGTGAAATAACTGGCCAGGTATGCGATTGCTTTATAAAAAAGAGAACCATTTTGAAATATGAGTGTTTTTACTCTCTAGAAGATAATTTACATAATTCACATACGCGGTTTTGCAATATCTTGATACGCCGCTTTGCACTGTGTTGATACGTGGTTTTGTACTTTAAACGACGTTATGCTACTCTTGATCGGCGGTATTGCAACTATGTTTTTATTTTGCAGTACATAGTCTATATCGATATCTTGGCATGAATATATAAGGTTTTATGCCTGGAGCTTCCTATCAGTAAATCAAATTTTTGGCATAAATGTCAGTTACGCGATTTTACGAAACGACGATAGGCGATTTTGCACTTTAAACGACGATATGTATGATTAAGTGAATTGAACAGTGCCATAAAAAGGATATACATATGCAAGAAGCATTAGATTGGTTAAAAAAAAACTCGAATATTTATTTTTTTCAAAATCTCCTGGGAAAATTTTTTGGGACAGTGATTTAGAAGTCACACATCAGGATTTTCTATTTTCTTTATAAGTAAAGCCTTTCCAGAAAAATTTCTATTGATAGCCATATTGCAATCTATGATTTTATTTTTTTTCAAACAAGTGGCAACTCTTTTCGAAAAAATAAAACATCATTGCACATCAACAGGCCAAGCCCTTTATTTTGACACGTCATCGAACGACCGGTGCAGATCTGATGACTTTTCCAACGCATAGGGTTCCGAGTTGAATACTACTTCCCCAGCTGGAGCATCGACGTCCATTCAAATGACATGGCCAAGTCAGCAGAGCTAATGTATTTTAATTAGGTGCACTACGACCATGTCATTCTAAAGCTCATTCAGCTCATCGTTAGATTGTCTGCGGCATTCGCCATCGCCAACGCGTAAAGGTCCGTAAATTTTCTATCGAAAACTCCAAGAGCCGCATTCTCTATGCTTTTACGCCATACAGATACCAGCACGTGCATGATGAGCGACTTATCTATAGAGTGTGCTTTTCGTACGATGGCAGAGGACTTTACTTCCCAATTGTCAATTTTTTAGTACAAAGTAAGTAGGACTTGTTGGCAAGAGTGATTCTCCATTGGATTTCAGGGCTGACATTATTGTTGGTGTTAATGCTGGTTCCTAAATAATACATACATATGTATTACGTGAATTTGATTATAATAAAACTTATTTTTCTCTTTATTTCCAATTTTCTATGGTAAGAGCTGGATTCCTTAATTTTTGTTAAATTTTTAAACTTTGACCTCATTGTTCGAATGGAAGTTATTCATCAATTTTAAAATGTTTTTCTGCTGTTTACTTGTCTTTACTTTAAGCTTCACTCTAATGATGGATGTATACGTACATATGTATGTATTTAAGTATATGAGAATAGTCGAATGAATACCATATTCATTTAACAAAGTCTGAAATTGGCCACTGACGTTAATCAGAGGATCAATCTGCTGTTTGTTGTTATTGCTATTGTTGTAGATATTGGCATTGTTTGCCATTATTTTTATTTCGATGCTTTTTTCGCAAACAATGTTTTTTATTTGAAATAAACGACAATAACAAAATGAATGAATTTCTGACAGATAAATATGAAATGTAGGAGGAGAAAGAGAAAAGAGGGAGGAGACATGGCCTAAAGCAGAGGACGCTTTCCCAGGCTCATTTTAATTGCATATTCATACATACATACATACATATGTATGTAGTTATGTACATAAAAAATGTAAATATGCATATCGTCGTTTAAAGTACAAAACCGCGTATCGTCATTCTGCAAAACCGCGTAACTGACATTGGCTGCCAAAAATTGGATTTGCTCACACAAGCTCTTGGCTCAATTAAAATATACTATCCAGAAATGCGATTGCTTTCTAAAAGAGATAACCAATTTGAAACATGAGTGCTTTTACTCTCTAGAAAATTATTTATGCAACCTCTCATACGCGGTTTTGCATTTTGTTGATACGCGGTTTTGCACTTTAAACGACGATATGCCAGTATGTATATTTCAAGCTTTCGGCAATATTGTCGCCAAATAACAACAAATATGTTTCACTTTAAAGTGGCGTAATCCGAAATTGTTTGTGAGGGGAAATAATTGCTGGCTGTTGATTGGGCATTTCAGCGCGGCTGTTTTCAGTCTGTTACTACAAAATCCATGTAAACAATGTCGTATGTGCTTGTAAATGTTTTTACATATCAATGTTACCAAATTCGAAGTTTCAACTGTAAATTACAGTTTTTAAACAAGCTTACAGTTGACTAAATTGCCCCCTAGTACAAATTACAGTTTAAAGGAATAAAATAAAATTTCCCGTTCCATTTTTTTAAGTTAATTTTTAAGATAAAAGGAGATTATGAAGTAGCAGCGTTTCCTCTTTTGAAGCTGTCCTTTGCACTACAATCGCGGCAGAAAATATGGAGAGAATATTTTTCCAAATCAATTTGAATAAAACAAGAAATAAAATAGAAATTCCAGCACTCTCCGGTATTTTAAGAACTAAACATTTCCAAACAATTTTAGGGAGGTAATAAAAATATTTAAGCAATTAACGAAAAATGATGAATCTGAATTTCATTATAATTAAAATGTGATTTTCCATTTTATATATTCCATTTTCCACTTTATAAAGTCTATTTTTGTCTATGCTATTTATTTTAAATGAATCGTTTTTTGCTTTTTATATTTAATGGAATTACAGAACTAAATTTTTTAAAACCTCTTCGTTTCAGAAGGTTACAGTTTTTCCGGAAGTTTGCAGTTAAAAAAAAAAATCTGGCAACACTGTTACGTATATAGCAGTGTACATTTAAGCAAACACGAACTCAGACGACTACACAAAAACATTTTGATATTCACGCATGACACGAACAAGAGTACTTCAATTTGTTATTTTATAGTTTTTATTAAAATTTTCATATTATACTTGTGGCATTAATTGTTTACACGTTGACTACTTTAGTTGGCTTTGCCGTTGGTTGTTTGGTTCGTAAAACCCAATGTAATTTGCCCTGTCGGCCTATTTAATTAGGCTAAGTAGTTAGAGGTGCGCACTAACACTCGGCAGGTGAAGGGTTTTATATCCAAACCAGGGTCCAAGCAAAACCGAAATGTGGGAGCGTTAAATAGTTTTTTTTTTGCCAACAGTTTTTGGCGTGCAAAAATCGACTATGTTAAATAAAGTATAAACACAATGCATTGGCGAGTCCAAGGCGACTTATACGTTAACTATTTATCGTTAGTCATGGATATGTCTGCTGAGATTCTTTAAATACTTTCTCATTAGGATGACAGTTAAGTAAAGTTTGAGAAAACATTCACGGTTGTCACTTACTCTTTTTTTTTTGTACCAAAATAGAAAAAATGTAACCAAATAGGTTTAAGCTATAAATTTTCGAGTGTTCTGTGAACTTGTTTATAATGCTGCAACATACGTATGTTCAAATCTGGTTTGGAGACAAATCAGTTGTCGTACACCTCTTCTGTCGAAAACACCAACAACGGAAATGAGTTGGAACATACTTTTATTGAGTTAAATTCTCTCTAAAGGTCTGATTATGCACACTTCGCACAACTTCTTAAACGAAACACAACTTTACAAAACTTAAGGCTGATTATGCTTCGCATGCAACCACATTTATCAGTACTACCAATCTTATGCATCGATGCAATAGAGTTATTCACGGTGTGCTGATATACACACACAGCTGATTTTTGGTTTCTTTGGGTAAATAGATTTGTTTACAGAAAAATTCATTTAAGTGGTTTTAATGGGGTATATTTGTAGTCCAAATTAAGTCGACACTAAGTTCTTTTGTAGTTTTCAATACAATATCTGTCAAAATATTTAATTAAAATACTTTTACCAAAAAAATACGTAATATATGTAATATTAAACGATATATCACAGCGTACGGTAGTGCGCGCGAGTGACGAAAGCAGCCAGAGTAGCATGCTGAAATGACTCGCTTATATATACACGAGATTTGGAAGTTTTTATCCAGACGTCCAATCGACATGTTTGAGATATCGTTGGAAAGGTCTTGCAGAGCATGTCCAGAAAATGTATTCAAGATTCATAAATCCGGTTAATCGGATTCTTAAAAATTAGGCTAAATTGTTGCGAAACAAAAAACGTTTAATTGCTTTTGCCGGTTTAAGGGGGCATGTTATTCTATAGACCAATACCTTTCAAACGATACCTTATATATTGAGTTCCGGCTACTAGTTGGTAAGATATAGAGGTAAATGTGTTTTGGTTCGTGTCTCCACTACGAGATGCTTTGGTATGTATGTGGCGTCTGTACGTACCTTCATTTAATTTTTTTCAAACTTTCAGGAATTAAAGTACAATAAAAACTAAGAAGGTTTTGTTCCAGGATGTTTTGATTCGTATGCCTGTGTGGGCGAGGCTGCTGCCTGAAATTCGAAAAAAGGCAATTTTATAAACTACCACTGAGGCCGCACTACTCAATCCATGCCATTGACGTGGATAACAGTAGAAGGGTCTTCAAACGAGCTATCTAACGCTATCTTTTGTGTTTATAAAATATAAATATGTCATAACGTTATCGCCTGAAAACTAAAAATCGGGCTGCTGAAAATATACATTTCGGGCATTTCCTCAAAAACTGGTCAGTCGATTTTATTCTAAGTTTCCACAAATCTAGCCCAAAACCTTAGCTTTCATCTGGTATATAACTTATATCTCGGAAAACTCTTGTTGTGGAGATATTGCTATTCAAATTGAGAAAATGTCGCTCCAAAAAGGGTCAAATGGTTAAAAATTTACATATCCGATATAAAAATAACATACCCAGTTCCCCGAAAAAAATCGCCCATTCCCCGGTTGCCACTTAAACCGAAATTCCCTGCAAATCGGGGAATTTCCCGCGAGTTGACAAGTTGAAGGATGCAGCTGTGCTAATCACTTCGTACATGTCTTGGAAACCACAATTTATGTGTATTTTAGAGTTTTTTCAGTCAAATGCCGAAGTTGTAACATTTTTCCCCATTTTAATTGCAGGTATGTACACAGTATTTAACTATGCTTCATGGGCTTATCACCCGCACTTAACCAACCTGGGAAGACGCGTATAATATTACCTAAAGTTGTACATAAATATGTATGTATGAATGCATTTAGTTCACCCAATGTGCCGCTACTACTTACATACTTATGTATAAATTGCCACTGAGAAAAACTACTTGAGAAAAAAGCATTAGTTTAATAGCACGAGTGCAACATGTGTGCGCACCACACCCGGTAGAAATCTTAACAAAAATAATCTACGAGACTATCAGAAGAATACAGTTGTTTATTATATCCAAAGTTGGTACCTAGTTGATAAGTTTTTATCATTTCTCATATTTTTTTTAATTTTAATTTTTTCGAATACTTATCATCCTTGATATCATCTTATCCTTGATCATCCTTTTTAGCTTTATTCCGTATTCGAAAAACGATGTGTTTCAATGGACACATCGATTTGAATATATAATTTAGATTTAGAATATTTTTAGCAATTTATTTGATAAAAATAAAACATTTAGTTTATTGTTCGTATTTTCGTCGATTTTAAATTTGCTACCCCAAATAATTGATATCAAATAAAACACCTCTTTGAGGTAAAATTTTCGAGTGACGAAAACTGAACTAGAAACACAAAATTTATGATATCAATTTCGTGACGAAAATTATACGCATTTTTTAACTGCCTTTGAAACGTACGGAAAATCTTTTTTTATTTATTCGGAACGTTGCGAATTTCCGTTTACTGCTAGAAACACAAAACAAAAAACAGAAGTTTTGCAACGATTCGTATGAATAAAAAAGATTTTCCCTACGATTCCAAGGCAGTTAAAAAATGCGTATAATTTTTGTCATGAAATTGGTATCATAAATTTTGTGTTTCTAGTTCAGCTTTCGTCACTCGAAAATTTTACCTCAAAGAGGTGTTTTATTTGATTTACTAGAGCATAAAAATACCTTTCATCTAATATATAATTTTATATAGTTAGGTTTAAGGACAACTGCCAACAGCGAAATAAAACAACTGTATTGATATTTCAATATAAATGAAAATTTTAAATAAAAAATAGCGCGATATTTCCTTCCAAATGTTCGCCTGCAGAGCTTTTTTTCTTTTAACATATAAAATCATATTTTAATACTTAATGATATTACCAAAGATTTTTTTTATTATAAATCATATATTTAAAGGTGTTTTTGTGCTCTCTCTTATCTTGGGCATATCTTTTAATATAGTAATTTACGTATTTTTTTAAAGAAAAACAAAGGATAATTTCGGTGGAATTTTGTCTGTGAGCTTAACGAGAGATCCTCACAGATTGGTATTAAAAGTACCAAGAGCCCTTGAAGGTCCCGGCTTACTATGCTCACCAAGTTGCTGAGACACAAAGCGCTTCAGCAAGCCTCATTGTCGATAAGTCAGTTTCAGCTTTTTCCGATTCCGGGATTAGTCCCGGGCTTAAGATATTTATTACTTCTCAACAACTTAAATCGAAAAAATTACTTCTATATTGTTTGAGGGGCTCTTCTACCATAAAATAAACAATAAATAAATTTTTATTTAAAGTGGCGTTTTTACTTTTTCTCTCTGACGTCAGGGTTCATTTTAAAAGACTTGGTAATTTCAAAGATATGATTAGTTCCAAAAATGATTTAAAAAATTCAAAGCAATGTAGAATAAAAAAGGAAACTTGCAAAAGAAAAGGAAAATGCAAGAGGAAATTACTTAGAATTTAACAAAATTAAAATTTTTTGGATTCACAAGGACGAATAGGTATTTTTGTAGGCTGATAAAGTTAGAAGGACCAAATTCGAGAATGTTATCGAGTTTATATAAGTCCTTAACATATAATTTTTTCAAAAACAAATATAGCGAAATTTCAAGGATACAATTTTCAATACTTACCAATCCAGTCCAGTTACCAAAAACTTGGATCTGTTTAAATTCTACAGGATTTTCTCTCCAATTTGATACCAATAATTCTCCTCTAAGCATATTTCTCTGAATTTTTTAAATCAGTTTTGAAGTGAAAAACCAAAAACGCAATTTTAGTATATTTGGCCATTGGTTTCGCGAATATATTAATATTCTTGTTTAAAATTTCCTATCGCGCGGTGTTATATGTATAATGAGCTAGACATTATAAAAAGATATTAATTATTAAATAAAACAAGTAAGAAAGTCTAAGATCGGGTGGAGCCGAATATTAAATACCCGGCGCAAGTATTAAATATATATTTTTTTCACCTTTCCGAAAGCTACCGCTAGATGATAAGCCGGGGTGTATCAATTTTGAGTAAATTAGCGTCCTTAAATTTCGAAATATTGCAGTTTCAAGCATTTCTGAAATTTACCGTTATATGAAAAGCGGCCGTAATTTTAGTCCGATTGCAATAATTTTCAACGTTTTGCTTTTATGTGGCAAGCACAATAAAAATACCGAGTTTGGTACAAATTGGTAGAACGGTTACCGAGATACATATAT
>NW_023460719.1:0-10562 GCF_013731165.1 Rhagoletis pomonella | reverse complement strand
TTATAGTATAATGTTCATGCCTAAAATAGTGATTATTTTTAATCACAAAAAATAAAAACCGCATAATAATGATAAAAAATAGAGGAAAAAATTAGAGTTATAAACGAACTTTTTAATGGGACTCAAAAATAAGAAACCATCCAATTAAACTAAACTCTTGCCTGAATGAAGTCTTTAGAAAGTTGGGAGAACCAACTTGAAATTTGTACCAGCCTAGGTATTATTTCATTTTCCTAAAGATTAATTTCTTTAAATCGTATTTGCTTCAAATAACATCTATGTAGTCATAACTTTATGATGTGTTTCTAGCCAATAAATATTTCACACGATAAATATTTTTAACCCAAAATATCATTGGGTTATCTCAAGGCAGTTATTTTGTTATTTTAACCAAATACTAGTAAACTCGAATGACGTTAAAACGCCTAAATTGAATTTAACTTTTTAAACAGGTGAAATCCTATTCAAAAACCTCAAAACATATTGCTGATTATTCATCTAAACCATTTCTGAGTGATAAGAGGTCTCTCATGGTGTAGGTATTCATTTCATTAAATTTAAAATCACTCTGTACTGCTAAGGGGTTCTAACTTCAAAAAATAAAAGCTTACCGCACATCTAGGTACAATCCCAGTTCTTTAATTTGACTTTTCATTTTGTAAATTCGAAATAACGGTGCAGATCTGATGCCCTTAAAAAAATAGTTAGCAAGCCTAATTAAAAATATCATCAGCCTAAAGTTTTCTTAAAATTTTATCGTTTGACACTAATACTTCGATACTTCATTTAGCTTGTGTGTAAGAGAAACAAAATCAACTTTTCAAGCAGGTGGCAACACCTTTAAAAGTATTTTAAAAGTAAAATTTTTCTACCGTCTGGCATTGTGATACATATGTATCTCAATTGACAGAAGAATTAATATGTATTTGATTTTTTAAGCGCATGGCAACTCTCCTAAATAAAGTTAAGAAATAAATTATTTTCAAACCCATTTCGATTGATACCCATCTTTTTACAATCCGTTTAACTTATTAAATAATTTGAATTTAATTTTTCAACAGGTGGCAACCTTCTTCTGACACCCTAAAAAATTCTAAATGTTCAAGTTTAAGATTTTTTAAAAGCTTTCTTTCGTTTAATACCCATATATTAAAATTTCGTGTAACTTGTATATAATTAAACTAAATTGGATTTTCAACCCTCTTGGCGGCAACCCTCTTCAGAATTATTTTCGAAATAAAATCTTTCCTCTGAAAATGTTATAAATATTCCAAGTAACTAATGAATTTTTTTTTTTTTTAAACACGTGACAACCCTCCTAATTAAAGTTCCGAAATAAAGGATTTTAACCCACTTCCATTGATAACATTCTTTTAATAATAAATTTAACTTATTAAATAATTTTAATTTAACCTTTTAAACTTGGGGACAACCCCCAAAATATACTAAATTGCCAAACTAAAGATTTCTTAAAACTCTTTCATTAGGCATCCATTTTTAATATTTCATATAACTTGGGTATAAAATAATTTAATTCGACTCCTCAAATAGGCGGCCTCTTCAAAATATTTTCAAACTACTATCTTCTTAAATCTCTTTTGTATGACTCCCATATAGCGATACCTTATTCACTTACCAAATTCCTTTAATTAAAATTTAATTAGATTTTTCAAATTTGTGGCAACCCATAGTTAAGATATAAGGCCTTTTCAAAATCATTTCGGTTGATACCCATATTGTAACAATTGATTTAACTTTTTAAGTAATTGGAGCTTAATTTCTTAACAGGTGGCAACTCATTTCGAATAAATAAAACCTTATTGAACATCCACACCCTACGCCCTTTAATTTAACACCTCACTTTTAAAAATCGAACGAATGATGCTAATCTGAGGGCATTGATTATTAAATAACTTGAATTTAATTATTTAAGAGGTGGCAACTCTTTTCGAAAAAGTAAAACTTTAATGCATATCATTCGCTTATTATATACTAATGTGGCTGCTTTCGTCGCTCACGCGCACTGCCGTGCGCTGTTATCTGTAGTCATAACCAATAACCGCCTAAGTCGACTTAGAATTGAGTTATATATGCTATCGTTTTCTGCAACTACCATTCCATGTGTATGTGAAACTCCCATCTCGTTACCTAGGCTATTTAAAAAGTTATAGATGAAAATATTTTGGTTTCCCCATAAGGCTAACATTACAATTCAAATCTTTAAAGCGTTTTTTCTCGAATTGAGGTTTTTTCTCGAATACAGGTTTTTTTCTCGAATTTAGGGTTTTCGACTTAGGCGATTATTGCTTATGACCACAGATTTATAGATACATTTGGCATAATTAAAATGCTGAAGCACATTGCAAGCAGAGTTTCACTTACTAAATATTTATTTCGCCATATCCAACTACATGTGCCATTTGGTTAGAATAACCAAATCTTAGTAATAATAACCAAACTGTTTTCTGGGTGTACTCTACATTGGTATTTTTGGGTGTTATTCTGCTGGGTGTCGTACTCTCGAATTGAGATGAGTAATGGCATTCCTGGTTGAAAATCGCTGATAACAGCTGAATTGTAGCCAAATATGAAAGTGGCGCCAACATGAGCTGAGCTATGTGGAAAGTACTTACCTGTTTTGCCAGCCACAATATATACATACATACATACGTACGTAGTCACCGGCCTTTGGCTATGAAACAGCAGATCACCTTTGGGCTATGTTTGCCTGGTTGGTGGCGAGGTGAAATTAATCTGTGAAAATATTCGCAGTTTATTAATTATGAATCATGTGCGCATTTCCAATCAATTGAACGTTTAAGCATTTGCTGCACTTGCATTTACACTTGTCGAACATGCCCATAGATACATACATGTACAGATGCATTTCACTCCACAAGTATCTGCAAATAACGCTTATGTGGATGTTTGTTGCCTTTGCTTTTGTGGAAATTTTATAACTTTTGCTTTGATTATTGGGATAACCGCAGAACATAAAAAACGCATTTACGCTTTGTCGTTGCAGATTCGGTTGATTTTGTTGGGTCTAGTTTGGTGGCCATTAAAGTTTGTTTGCTCGAGATTTATGGGATTTGCACGCATTGACGTTGTCTTTAATGTGTGCAGGAGGGTGCAAGAACGTACAATAGATTTATGTTGACTGTCAAAGAGTATAGGAGTGCATACTTACCTAGAATATGAGATTACATATAAATGACGAGTACATATGTATATACATACATGGATCATTCCATCGTTGGTACACACCGTGCGGCCGAAATCCAAAAGTACGGTCAAAATTCGAAGCTTTAAAATAATGGTTCGAAATTCCGTACCATGGGGTCTTCGATCAATAATTACTAATCCGCTATCAGAATTGCAAAATTCAAAATGGAGGATCCAGTATGGCGTCTGGTAAATTTCGAGCTTTTTAATTAGTTTTCTTAGAAAGATTTTGACTATGCAGTTTTATAGCACATTCAATTTTAGTGTAAGAAAGTCCAAAATTTAAGCAGCTAGGACTTACCGTTGATTTTTGACAATTTTTTTTGTTGACGGTGCAGTCATTTTCTTCCAAACGAAGTACTTATATTCGATGATATGAAGAAAATGAGCAATACCTTCAAAAAAAAAAAAATCAAAAATCAAACGTAAGTCCCAGCTACTTTAAACGTGACTTTATTATACTAAAGTTAAATGAGCTACAAAACTGCATACTCGAAATCTTTCAGAGAAATCTAATTAAAAAGCTGGACACTTTTACATACAGGTGAAACTAATTTGTATAAGCGTGTTAAAAAAAATATATATAAGGAGCAGAGATGAGCGCTTGAGTTTTATTTTATTCTCTAGCTATTACTTTCCTATGTAAACTCTAATAAATGTAAAAGCAGCGTTCGACAGCGTTTTGTTACTGTGCATTTAACAACTAAAATTTTGTTTAAAAATAAGCGAAAAAAATACCTTTACAGTTTTATACCCGAGCGCACTCGTGCACAAGGGTATTATAACTTTGTTCACATAACGGTTGTTTGTAACAGGCAAAACGAATCGAGATAGATATGGACAAATGCATACATAAATGATCAGAATGAAAAGGGAAATCGATTAAATGGTGACTGTCTGTCCGTTCGTCCGTCCGTCTGTGCACACGATAACTCGAGTAAAAATTGAGATACCTTCACGAAACTTGGTACGTGTACGTCTTTCGGGCGTAGGATGGATGGTATTGAAAATGGGCAAACTCGGATAATATCCACGTCTACCTCCCATATAATAATAATAATAATAATAATAATAGTAATTTTCAGAAATATGAAAACTGCGATATTTTAGTAACTACTGAAGATTATTCACTGAAAATTGATATTTACATTAATATTTAGACGAAAAATAATAGTACTATGTTGTTACATGTGTATAGTTTGGTAACTGCTCCACCAATTTCTTCTAAACTTGGCACAGTTGTTGGCCTTGGTGCGACATAAAATTTTTTTAAAATCGGTCAATAACCACGCTCACATCCCAGATAACGGTAATTTAGTAAAATACGAAATCTTTGATGAATCAGTAAATATTAAAGCTAATTTATTCAAAATTATTCTTTACCAAGAAATACGTTTATGGTAAAATTTTGGAAAATGGGCGTGGCACCGCCCACTTATGATCACATAAATGTGTCTCGTAACCGTTCTACCAATTTATACCAAACTCGGTATGGTTATTGTGCTTGCCATATAAAAGCCAAACGTTGAAAATTATTGAAAATTGAGGCCGCTTTTCATATAACGGTGAATTACAGAAATGCTTGAAACTTCAATATTACGAAATTTAAGGACGCTAATTTACTCAAAATTGATACAGCCCGGCTTACCATGTAGCGGTACCTTTCGGAAAATTCATATATTTATTACTTACGCCGGGTATTTAATGTTCGGTTCCACCCGAGCTTAGACTTTCTTACTTGTAATTTTTTGAAAATTTCTGCTACAGTATTAGTTTTCATATATTTTTTAACGTATTTTACTAACTTTCAGACGTAGAATCCATTTCATTTTGATTGATTTCCTAATCTCTAACTGCTTTTATACGTGAATAACCTTTCGCTTTTTATACCCGAGCGCACTTGTGAACAAGGTTATATTAATTTTGTTCACATAACGGTTGTTTGTAACAGCCAAAACGAATCGAGATAGATATAGACAAATGTATACATAAATGCTCAGAATGAATAGAGAAATCGATTAAGCCATGTCTGTCTGTCCGTCCGTCTGACCTTCTGTCCGTCTGTCCGTCCGTCCGTGTACACGATAACTCGAGGAAAAATTGAGATATCTCAACGAAATTTTGTGTGTAGGTTTCCGTTAATTCAGGGTAGGTTGGTGTTGAAAATGGGCGAAATCGGACTGTAACCACGCCCACTTCCCATATAACGGTAGTTTCCAGAAATACGAAAACTGCGTTATTTTAGTAACTACTGAAGGTAAATCACTCAAAATTGCTATTTATTATAACTTTCAGACGAAAAATAATAATATTATAAATTTTTGGAAAATGGGCGTAGCCACGCCCACTCATGGTTACATGTGTATATCTTCGTAACCGCTGCACCAATTTCTTCCAAAGTTTGCACAGTTGTTGGCCTTGATACAGCATACTAAATGGCCGAAAATTTAAAAAATCGGACAATAACCACGCCCACATCCCATATAACGGTAATTTTCGGAAATACGAAAACTGCGATATTTTAGTAACTACTGAAGATTATTCACTCAAAATTGATATTTACAACAATTTTTAGAAGAAAAATAAGAATATTATAAATTTTTGGAAAATGGGCGTAGCCACGCCTACTAATGGTTACATGTGTATATCTTGGTAACCGCTGCACCAATTTCTTCCAAACCTTGCACAGTTGTTGGCCTTTGTACAGCATACTAAATGGCCGAAAATTTAAAAAGTCGGACAATAACCACGCCCACATCCCATATAACGGTAATTTAGAGAAATTTAAAATCTTTGATAAATCAGTAAATATTAGAGCTAATTTATTCAAAATTGACGCTTGCAACAATTCTTTACCAAGAAATACGTTTATGGTAAAATTTTGGAAAGTGGGCGTGGCACCGCCCACAATATTTCGAAATTTAAGGACGCTAATTTAATCAAAATTGATACACCCCGGCTTACCATGTAGCGGTAGCGTTCGGAAAGGTGAAAATCATATAAATATTTAATAATTGCGCCGGGTATTTAATGTTCGGCTCCGCCCGAACTTAGACTTTCTTACTTGTTATTACAATAATGTAGTGCTCGGGAGAAGGTCACACCACAAATGAATATAAAGAGAGGAATTAGGGTACAGGTCGTTACAGTGATCAGTTTTCGCCTATCTAGAAACTTTATTTTCTCGAATTATGGCCGCACTTTTGATATTCGGCCGCACTGTGGTACGGGACTATTCGTACGCGGTTTTCAGTTCAGAGTTGTAGTTAAAGGCAAATAAGTCATAAAAGAAAATCTGTAGTGCATTTTTTTGTGGTGCCTACGGTACTGAATAAAAACCAAAACTTTTTTTCTGAAATATTCGCCTATGCCCTAAAAATCCTAAATACGACTTTCCAATGATGTTTTTGGTTTCAAAATCGGTCCAGTAAAACCCCCAAACGAAGACAGAGAAAATTTTACTTAACCTATTAATTTTTAGATATACAGCAAACCTATTTATAAAATGTATATTTTATTGCGCCCGCTGGACCTGTCAACTTGTAAAAAAATTTTTTTCTAAAAGCAGTCACAACTCTATAAGATTTGCATATATTTATATACCAAAATCAAACAATTCTAGATATTCTTATACAAATCTGTATATTGGACAATTTTCCATTGCGGAAAGTTACTTAAAAAATTAAAGGGAAAACGAAGAAAATCGTTCACTATTTTTTTGTTGTAGCAACTTACTAAATTTTGTCTAAACCAGTAAATCGACTACAAGTTGTCTTGATTGTCATGTAACGGCACACTAAGGAAAACGGCAGATCCGACGTGTTAGGGCCGTAGAGAGGGATGTTAGATGAGCTGAAGTAAGTGAACATGTGAAGAGGTGGTTAGTGTAGTCGGGAGCTTATTCAAATTGAACTAAATAGTTTAAACTGCTACAGCATCCAGAATGGAGTTGCATGAAAGTATCGTGAGCTTCAAGATTGTCTCCGATGATGGAATTAAAGGGGTGAGAGTTGGCGAAGGTGTTGATTGATTCTCAATGAATGGCCTGTCTATAATACAAGTTTATTACAGTAGCTCTGATTCATCCGATGGCGTATTCTCATTCCCAAGAAAGAACTGTTCTTTTAGGCACGAATTTTTCAGTAGTTAATTTTTTTCTGTTTCACTTGTAATCCAAAATACTTCCAACTTAAGAGAAGAGTTTTCCATTATCTTTTAAAAATTATTTCGGGCAAGTGACCGTCATGGCTGGCTCGAATAAATTCCAGCAGAGACGCCCAATTTTCGACCACTTTTTGCACCAATTGGGGACGTATATCAGCA
Source organism: Rhagoletis pomonella (assembly GCF_013731165.1). Lineage (NCBI taxonomy): Eukaryota > Metazoa > Arthropoda > Insecta > Diptera > Tephritidae > Rhagoletis > Rhagoletis pomonella. The sequence goes on along the minus strand of NW_023460719.1, from coordinate 3,014 downwards.
ATAACGCGCCGAATATTCTCTTCCAAGGCGTGTATCGTCTCGGACTTATCCGCGTAGACAAGCGAATTCACTTAACCCCACAAAAAATAGTCCAGCGGTGTTAAATCGCACGATCTTGGAGGCCACGTCACAGGCCCATGATGCGAGTTAATGCGCTCACCAAAAGTTTCCTTCAATAAATTGAATGTTTCGTTGGCTGTATGGCATGTAGCGCCGTCTTGTTGGAACCAAAGGTCGTCCACATCAACATCCTCTAATTCAAGGATGGCTCTATAGTTATGTATGGACTCATTCGGGTCTTCTTCGATACTCTGCTCTACAGCAGAAATAGCGTCTTCGGTGCGCACTGTACGGCATCTCTGAGGATGCGCATTATCTACTAGAGTAAACGTGGTGCCAAACCGATCCATGGTTGCTCGAATTACCGCCTCTGCTGGGCGATTATGTCGACCGAATATTGGACGCAGCGCGAGATGCGTTGCGCGAACCGAACCATTATTTTGGTAATAAATTTCCACGATTTGCAAACGTTGTTCCGGAGTAAGCCTGTTCATTATGAAATGGCAAAACGAACTGAGTATAAATCAAGTAACAGCTGTCAAAAAGACCAACTCCGTAAAGGTTCTGCCTCATTGAAAACCACACGTCTAAAAAAAAATACCCTTTTTATGAGGCTTTCGACTCGCTGAACCCAAATCCGAGGTCCGTTAACCTCCATAATGTGAGGTTTGAGGTCATTGGAGGGTCAAATAGAAAAAAAGAATTATTCAGCAGAAATAAAAATTCATATACATGGGTTTTTGCTGTCGATGAATCCGAATATGGGAGTCCCGTGATTATTCAAGGCCATCTAGAGGTCATGCCAAGGTAATTTCAAGGTCAAATTCAGGAGAATTGTATTGAGTTTTCAGGTTTATTCAATGCATTTTACCCCACTCGACCTTCAAATGACCTTGAACCTGATATGATGGAGGCTAACAGACCTTGGATTCGCATTCGGGGTGTCGAATAACATAGGGATATAGAGGTTTGGTTCAATATACAGAAACTTTTTTGTAATCTACATAAGGTTAGGATGAAAAATCGACTTAACTTATTCTATCACATTTAATTTTTGCTTAATAAATAACGGGTGATTTTTTTGAGGTTAGGATTTTCATGCATTAGTATTTGACAGATCACGTGGGATTTCAGACATGGTGTCAAAGAGAAAGATGCTCAGTATGCTTTGAAATTTCATCATGAATAGACTTACTAACGAGCAACGCTTGCAAATCATTGAATTTTATTACCAAAATCAGTGTTCGGTTCGAAATGTGTGAAATGTGAAATTTTGTTCAGCGATGAGGCTCATTTCTGGTTGAATGGCTTCGTAAATAAGCAAAATTGCCGCATTTGGAGTGAAGAGCAACCAGAAGCCGTTCAAGAACTGCCCATGCATCCCGAAAAATGCACTGTTTGGTGTGGTTTGTACGCTGGTGGAATCATTGGACCGTATTTTTTCAAAGATGCTGTTGGACGCAACGTTACGGTGAATGGCGATCGCTATCGTTCGATGCTAACAAACTTTTTGTTGCCAAAAATGGAAGAACTGAACTTGGTTGACATGTGGTTTCAACAAGATGGCGCTACATGCCACACAGCTCGCGATTCTATGGCCATTTTGAGGGAAAACTTCGGAGAACAATTCATCTCAAGAAATGGACCGGTAAGTTGGCCACCAAGATCATGCGATTTGACGCCTTTAGACTATTTTTTGTGGGGCTACGTCAAGTCTAAAGTCTACAGAAATAAGCCAGCAACTATTCCAGCTTTGGAAGACAACATTTCCGAAGAAATTCGGGCTATTCCGGCCGAAATGCTCGAAAAAGTTGCCCAAAATTGGACTTTCCGAATGGACCACCTAAGACGCAGCCGCGGTCAACATTTAAATGAAATTATCTTCAAAAAGTAAATGTCATGGACCAATCTAACGTTTCAAATAAAGAACCGATGAGATTTTGCAAATTTTATGCGTTTTTTTTTAAAAAAAAGTTATCAAGCTCTTAAAAAATCACCCATTATTTGATTAATAAACAAGTAAGAAAGCCTAAGTTCGGGCGGAGCCGAACATTAAATACCCGGCGCAAGTATTAAATATATGTTTTCCACCTTTCCGAAGGCTACCGCTACATGATAAGCGGGTGTATAAATTTTAAGTAAACTAGCATCCTTAAATTTCGAAATATTGAAATTTAAAGCATTTCTGAAATTTACCGTTATATGAAAAGCGGCCGTAATTTTAGTCCGATTTCAACAATTTTCAATGGTTTGCTTTTATGTGGCAAGCATAATAACCACACCGAGTTTGGTAGAAATTGCTAGAACGGTTAACGAGATACATATATGTGATCATAAGTGGGCGGTGCCAAGCCCATTTTCCAAAATTCCATCATAAACGTATTTCCTGGTAAAGAATGTTGCAACCATCAAATTTTAATAAATTAGCTTTAATATTTACTGATTTATCGAGGATTTCGTATTTCTCGAAATTACCCTTTATATGGGATGTGGGCGTGGTTATTGTCCGATTTTAAAAGTTTTCGGCTATTTGGTTTGCTGTACCAGGGTCAACAACTGTGCCAAGTTTGGAAGAAATTGGTGGAACGGTTACCAAGATATACACATGTTCCATTTTCCAAAAATTTTTATATTCTTATTTTTCGTCTAAAAGTTATTCTAAATGTCAATTTTGAGTGAATTATCTTCAGTAGTTACTAAGATATCGCAGTTTTCGTATTTCTGAAAATTACCGTTATGTGGGAGGTAGGCGTGGTTATTGTCCGATTTCGCCCATTTTCAATACCATCCGTCCTACGCCCAAAAGAAATGCATGTACCAAGCTTCGTTAAGATATCTCAATTTTTACTCGAGTTATCATGTGCACAGACGGACGGACGGACGGACGGACAGACAGTCACCGCTTATTCGATTTCTCTTTTCTTTCTGATCATTTATGTATACATTTGTCTATA
>NW_023460718.1:16145-32992 GCF_013731165.1 Rhagoletis pomonella | reverse complement strand
AATTACCACCGTAGAAGGCAGAAACCCCGAGCGGCAGTGCAGGAGCCCAAGAATTACCCTTAAAACGGCCACAGGAGCTTAAAAAGACCAACTGGTCCCCAACTGGGCCGAAGGTAAGTAGTTTCGGGCTAGTTCCAAACTGGTTCCCGGACTAGTTCCAAACTGGTTCCCAACTGGTCCCCGACTGGTTATTAACTGGTCCCACAAACTAGTTACCAACTGGTCCCAAAGTGGTTACCAACTGGTCCACCTATACCTCAGGTGGTCCACAAGTCACTTCACTTACAAAGCATTCGATTTAGTTGACAATAGTCAAACTACATAACGTAGACCTAAAATTTCTACAGCGAAAGTAGAACTTTGAAACGGCATTTTTTACTACTACGAATTTATTCCCACAGGCAATTTTTCAGAGGAAGCTCTGGAAGCTTTACATAAACACATACGTATCGTACGATATGATCATACACGTAAAACTGCTCGGGAGCATACAAACAGAGACTTGATGTCATACTTAACAATATCATCAGATCCTGAAGTAGTTTTTAAAAGGAATGCTATCCCAAACAAAAATGCAGTTTATACAATGGACGAGCTGGAAGAGTATTTAGTCGATGCTGAAGAAACTTAAAAGTAATAAGTACCCTTCAGTCAACTCAATTAGTTTTATACTAATCAAATACTAGTCAGCCACACGGCCTTAACTAGTTCGAGTTCTGTAATTTTTCCATATAAGCAACTGGTATTTTTAACACGGCGATGTCCTACGAGATGGCAATTCTCCTCTTCTGCATCAGCACTATACCAGTTGGCATACTAGTCAGCCTCTGCATCAGCAATATATCAGTTGACATACTAGTCAATATATACATCAATATCATACCATTTAAGATACTAGTTCGTATATACGTCATGATCGTACCTGTTGGCATACTAGTCATTATATACATCAGAATCATAGCAGTTGACATACTACTCAGTCTATGCGCCAGAACATATTTATGCACGTCAAGATCCTACCACTTGTCATACTAGTCCACGAATTTGACATTCATTCCAGTTGGTATACTATGGGATGGGATTTTTCTGATTAGTATGATTTCTAGTATAGATTACACTTTTTCTGACTAGTATGATTTCAACCCGAAATTCATGAATGAATTCATGTATGAATACACCACAAAATTCATGTATGAATACACCACAATTCATGTATGAATACACCACAAAATATATAGTCAATTAACTAGTGTGTTTGCTGAGTAGTTTGGAATTTGACTGCATGATGACTTTAATTTTTCAATAAACGGCGTTAGATAAAACAAATAATTTTTGATTCAGTATTTTGCAACAACTCTTGTTCGTGCGAAGTAACTAATAAAAAGGAAAACAAAATTATATTTGTCTTTTAAGTATTTAATGTCGTCTTGAATGAATGAAATTTTTTAAGCGTGTGACATCCACACCAAAAGATATAATCAATTTAAAAAAACATTTTGTAGTCAAAAAGGACCAAAATGAAAGTAGCTGCCATTCCTAGAGGGTTTGCGTAAGAATGATATAGGGAATCTTATTTGCCATGAATTAAGCCATAGAATGAAGCCTTGAAGTCTTTAATATTATTAGGAAAACGCCCTGTATAAATAATAAAATAACTACTCAGTATTGGAACTACTTCTGAATATCAAATTTTGCAGTTTCAATCTCAGTTTTCATGAAAAATGTAAGAGCTAGGTAAAAACAAAATTGATTTTTGAAATCTCCGTACTCTAATCCACCAAGAAACGAATTTTTACTCAAATCCGTCCATTATTCTATTTGTGCCCACTTTTTATATGGAGACACAGCACTGTGTGTCGTTTGCTTCTTTCTCCTCTGCCTCAACAAATTTCAGGCTATCGCTGCTACATCTTCACAGTCTTAATACTTATTCTGAAAGGTGAATTCTTGTTCATTGCGCACTGGTCATTACTGTTTTCTTTTCTGTTCTGCTGTGGTACTGGCGCTTGTTCTGCTGTTGTCTCTGTGACTATCAAAGCTGATGAGCCTATGAAAATGTTTATCCATCGCTAGACATTTGCTGTTAAGTAGTGAGTAATGCACACAAGATTAATTACTAATGGTCAAAGCAAAAGCAACAACAATAACTTCGGTAGTGTCACTATTGATTGGTTCCGCTTTTATTGTTCACTAAATGCTGCACGTTTGTGCGAAGTTCTCAGAAAATTTTGAATTTTATGTCCAATTTCAATATGTACGAAATTATTTGCATGTACGATTTTTATATTGCCAAAAATCGATAATCGTTTCCATTTTTAAATTACCAAAAATTTATGCTCTGTTAGTTATATGCTCTCTCAGTTTATGAATTATGTGCACTTTAACGTTTTTTTTTTAAACACCAAACAATTTTTTCCCGGTTTTTGAATATTAAAAATTTTATGTCCAATTTTGAAATGCCAAAAAATGTATGTCCAGTTGATAGGTTACCAAAAAATGTATGTCCAACTTTCAAAGGAGCTAATATTTATGCTCGGTTTTTAAATGGCTAAGTATTTCAGTTCATAAATTACCAATAAATTTATGTACAACTTTTAAAGGAGCAAACATTTAAGCCTAGTTTTTAAATGGCTAAATATTTATATTAATTTTTTAAGTTGCTAAAAAATATATCTATAAACAAAGTGCACTTAAATTTTTTAAAATTCCCAAAAATTTGTTGCCAGTTTTTGATGACGAAAAAATTCATGAACAATTTTTAAATTCTATAAAATGTACCTACAGTACATAAATTTGCCAAAAAATGAACGTGCCAAACATGGCCAAAAAGTTGCATGCCTGGTTTTTAAAATGCTAAAAATTTATATTTATTTTTTAAGTTGCTAAAAAATATGTCTGTCCAGTTTATGACTTATACGCACTTTTAGAGTAAACCACAAATTTAGGTTCTAGTTTTCAAATGACCAAAAAAAATGTATGTCCAGCTTAAGAGTGACCTAAATGTATGCTTAGTTTTTCATTTACCAAAGAAATATATTAAATTTTTGAATTATTAAAAGTTTATGTCTAATAGAATCACTATTAAATTAATTAAATTATGTCCAAATTTATTTCCAAACATTTATGTCTTGCTTTGTCCGTTATTAAATAACCAAAAGTTTATGAGAAGTGTTAACCGCAAAATTTTATACTATTAAAAATTAGTGTTAGTTTTTAAAGTAACTTATCTACTAGGGTGGTTGATGCGGTTTTTCCAAACCGGTTTCCACCGGTTTTTTTGATATCTATAGACGGTTTCTCCGAAAATTTTTTTAAACTTCATTAAAATCTTGACCTCTCAATAAAATGTTTAGTTTTTCGAAGTTTTCAAGGCTTTTTCCAGTTTAAGAAAAACCTCTAAATAGTTTTCTAATTATATCCTGGGTCGTTTGGGGATATCATATTTGATTCCAATAAATTACTGTTTGCCGCATAAACGTTTTCTACGTGTTTGGCCAAGCTACTCTTTGGAGAGATCTTCACTTTTACTCAACCAACGAAGAAGCGTTTTTATGGCAGAACTACACTCGGAGGATGGACATTGTTCTCCGAAGGGCATCCGCTATTTGAAAAACTTTGTTTTATGTTGCTGGACCTTACTACTCAATCCGAAAAAATACAACAAAAAAATACCGGGTTTCAAAACCGGAAACCGGTTTTTTTTTTAATTTTTCGAATAACTAAAAAACCGAACAGCACAAAATGTCTGTAAAGTTTTTTAAAATATCAAAAATTATCTCCAGTTTTAATATTAAAATTATGTGCAGTTTTAATTTGGCAGAAATCAATGTCAAGATTATGATTACGAAAAAAAAAATATTGAGCTTTTTAATAACCAAAGATTTAAACCCAGTTTTCATTTAGTTTTTTGTGATGCCAGTGGTCACTTTAGCATCCTAAGCATAGATTACAATTGAAAAGAAACCCAAAACTACTACCAGATGTTCAAGAAATTTTCATAACACTGCACAATATCTTTAAGAGTTACAGATTTGTGGTTAGCGGAAAAATTGTGTATGCTTGAAAGTTAATGAAAACTTGAAAAAAATTGTTTCTAGCAGAAAGTTTCGCAAAAGAGCTGAATAGGTACATACATATATCTTCGAAACTCATCTGGATTATTCTAGTCAGCCTACACTGAGCCAAAAGTACAACGGGTTTTTCAACCAAGTCATTGTTTGGGTTTTTCATGGTTAATTCACCGATTGTATGAAATGGGATTCAAGTTGAGCATTTGAAAACAAATTGATATGTCTGGTTGCGCCTGAACGTGCAGAGGTGCTCGCTGTTATTCATTTCTTTATTCCATCATCGTCATCTGCAACCAATCGGTTAAGTCAAAGTGCTATTCAGCTACCTTGCCATATGGCCACCAACTCATTCATCCACATAGTGTTCGACCGATGGCAGTGCGCTCCCTCAGAAGTTGATCGATCATTTGGATCGCACTTACGCATTAATTAACATTTTACTTAAGTGAACTTAAGTAGATTTCTAATCCCACTTTGTGGCCTTTGGTATTTTGTGTACTTTGCTGCCACTTCAGGTGACTGAAATTGACGTTTTATGTACTCAACAAAAGTTGTGATGAAGAAAAGCAGGAAAAGTCACAAAAATGATAAAGCGAACATTCACACACACACGCACACCTTTTGCTACGACAGTTGTTGTTCACGTTAAGTCAACAATGCGCCCAATGTAGTACTTAAGTTTTATCGACTAGTTTGCCAGCTTTAAAAAGGCTCAACGAGTGTAAAAAATTTTGATAGTAGTCAAATCCCTAATTAAAAAAGAAAGACTCCTTTAAAGTTGATGAAAATGTGGATTGGGTTTAGTTTCGTATCTCCTAACCGTTCAATAATAAAACCGTAGTTTTACTTTTTAAGTCTTTACAAGAAACACCATGATCTTCTGCTTCGAAATCTTTTTTTTTCAATGATATCTCTTAATGCTTTGAAAAAATTTTAATTTGTATACCTTAATTTAGCACACGCAGGTCAGCTGAGAAGAAATGTTGATTCCCTTTCACGATGCTCAACACAGCTGCGGAAATAAAAGCCTGAAGCCAAGTTAAATGTTTTCCATGGGTTTCTTTCGTGTCTTCTAGGCGGATTCCCTGTCTAACTGTAGTCAGTATCGAGAGTCGTTGCCCTCTCAGTCTGAGAAGCTCCTTCGAACGCAGACGGTTCACCATCTGCTAGGCTTTTGCCTAACACACCTTAAGCTGATTTTCAGTTTATCTATCCTAGAGCAAGTTGCCAAACGGACTCCTATAATCTATTTGACCAGAGAAAAAAGGCCTTGAAATAATGCAAATTCGTCAATAATCCAGTAATCTGTCGTGTCGCTGCATCCATTTCAGCCTATTTTAGAAGTATTCAGATTCAAATGGTCGACTGGATAGGTTAAATTGTAGTGGATATCTTCATGCAGATCCTAAAAGTGACATGGTTGTGTTAATGTTTCTCGTCGATGTCAATCAATTCGCATTAGCTGTTGTCCGCGGCCTCGCCTGTGTTGCTCACTCACTAGCACACAAACATTCACATCTACATATCAATCTTCACGTTCGTTCCATTCTCAAAAATGGGGTGGCAAATTAAAGCACTTGGCCTGTAGATGTGCAATAACGTTCTATTTTTTCGAAGAGAGTGGCCACCTCTTAAATAATTAAACTCAAGTTATTTACAATCAATGCCCTCAGATCCGCACCATCAATTCGATTTTCAAAAGTGAGGTACCAAATTAAAGGGCTTAGGGTGTGGATGTTCAAGAAGGTTTTACTTTTTCGAAAAAAGGTTGCCACTTGTTAAGGAATTAAGCTCAACTTAATTAAAAAGCTAAATCAATTATTAATTATGGGTATCAATCGAAATGATTTTGAAAAGGCTTTATAACTTAACTACGTATAGGAAGGGTTGCCACATGTTAAAAAAATGTAATTCAATTTTAATTAAAGGAATTTAGTAGTTGAATAAGGTATCGCTATATGGGTGTCATACAAAAGAGGTTAAAGAAGGTAGTAGTTTGAAAATATTTTGAATAGGGTTGCCACCTATTTGAGAAGTCTAATTGAACTATTTTATACTTAAGTTATATGAAATATTAACGATGGATGTCAGATGAAAGAGCTTCAAGAAATACTTAGTTTGACAATTTAAAACATTTTTGATGTGTTTGGGGGTTGCCCAGTTTAAAGGGCTAAACTAAAATTATTAATAATAATAATAATGCTAGATTGGCGCTTACACCTATGTTAGTGTTTGGCCGAGCTTCTCCTCCGATTTGTGGTGTGCCTTGATGTTGTCAAACAAAGCCAAGGGACCTACAGTTTTACGCCGACTCCGAACGGCGATTGTATTTTTATGAGAAGCTGTTTTTCATGGCAGAAATACACTCAGGGTTTGCCATTGCCTGCCGAGGGACGACCGCTGTTAAGAAAAAACTTTTTTCCTATATTTTTGCGATGTTGCTTTGACCAGGGTTTGAACCCAGGCGTTGTGGAGGGGAAGCGCACACTGCTTACCACTACACCACAGCGGCCGACTAAAATTATTTAATAAGTTAAATGCATTACTAACCAATGGTTATCAAAGTAAATGGGTTTAAAATCCTTTATTTAAGAACTATATTTAGGAGGATTACCACGTGTTTAAAAAATAAATTTCCGCTTGATTCATCAGTTACATGAAGTATTTATAACAATGTCAGACGAAAAATATTTAAGGAAATTTTAGTTTGAAAAAAATTTTTAAGACGGTTGCCGCCTGTTTTGAAAGTGGTATTTCGTTTAATTATACAGAAGTTACATGCAATTTTAAAATAGGGGTATCAAAAGAACGAGTGTTAAAAAATCTTTAATCTGAACATTTGTTTTTTTTGTTGAAAAAATTAAGCTCAAATTATTTAATAAGTTAAATGGATTGTCAAAAGATGGGTATCAATCGAAATGGGTTTGAAAATAGTTTATTTCTAAGCTTTATTTACGAGAGTTGCCATTTGCTTAAAAATACTAAATTCAACTTAATTCATCAGTTAATTGAAATATGTATGACAATGCCAGGCGAAAGATTTTAGTTTGAAAATACCTTTAAAGAGGTTGCCACCTGTTGGAAAAGGCGACTTTGTTTTACTTATACGAAAGATAGATAAATGAATTATCGAAATATTAGTGTCAAACGAAAGAGTTTTAAGAAAACTATAAGCTGATCATAGTGAAATAATATTAAGTGTACCAGGTAACTAACGTCTTCATATTTGAAAGCAAAAGTTGATTTTGTTATTGTATTTCCTTTAGTTTCTTGTATTCGCTTTTTCAATTCTGGCATTAACCCTTGGTTTGGTTGCACATCTCTGTCCTATTTCGGCTTAGATCCTCATCTTTAGGGACTGAAAACAACAGCACTGCAATGCTATGTGTGCTTTTGCGCAAGAAGCAAGAGTTTCTTGACATATTTTGTTGATTTTTATACCCGAGCGCACTTGTGCACAAGGGTATTATAACTTTGTTCATATAACGGTTGTTTGTAACAGGCAAACCGAATCGAGATAGATATAGACAAATGTATACATAAATGATTAGAATGAAAAGAGAAAGCAATTAAGCGGTGACTGTCTGTCCGTCCGTCCGTCTGTCCGTCCGTCTGTGCACACGATAACTCGAGTAAAAATTGAGATATCTTAACGAAACTTGGTACGTGCACTTCTTTCTGCCGTAGGACGGATGGTATTGAAAATAGGCAAAATCGGACAATAACCACGCCTACCTCCCATATAACGGTAATTTTTAGAAATACGAAAACTGCGATATTTTAGTAACTACTGAAGAATATTCACTCAAAATTGATATTTACAATAAGTTTTATACGAGAAATAAGAATATTATAAATTTTTGGAAAATGGGCGTATCCACGCCCACTTATGGTTACATGTGTATATCTTGGTAACCGCTGGACCAATTTCTTCCAAACTTGGCACAATTGGTGGCCTTGACATAACCTACGAAATGGCCGAAAATTTTTAAAATCGGACAATAACCACGCCCACATCACATGCAACGGTAATTTAGAGAAATACGAAATCTTCGATAAATCGGTAAATATTGAAGCTAGTGTATTCAAAATTGATACTTGCAACAATTCTTTACCAAGAAATACGTTTATGATCAAATTTTGGAAAATGAGCGTGGCACCGCCCACTTATGATTACATATATGTATCTCGGTAACCGTTATACCAATTTGTACCAAACTCGGTATGGTTATTGTGCTTGCGACATAAAAGCAAAATGTTGAAAATAATTGAAATCGGACTAAACTTACAGCCGCTTTTCATATAGCGGTAATTTTCAGAAATGCTTTAAACTTCAATATTTCGAAAATTAAGGACGCTAATTTACTCAAAATTGATACACCCCGGTTTACCATCTAGCGGTAGCTTTCGGAAAGGTGAACAACATATATTTAATACTTGCGGCGGGTATTTAATGTTCGGCTCCGCCCGAACTTAGACTTTCTTACTTGTTTTTATTCAAATCGAAAAAATTCATAAGTTCTCTCTCTAAAAGGTTAACGTGAAAGTCAAATCAACAAAAAGTTTGTGATAATAATTGTCAAATAAGAGTACCGAAATAGATTGCCATTGCTATCTGGCACACTTTATATTATTTCACTATGTAGGCCGATAATATTTTTAATTAGAGTTGCCATCTATTTTTTTTGAAGGTCATCCCATCCCGTTATTTCGAATTTCCAAAATGAGAAGTCAAATTAAAGAACTGGGATTCTACATAGATGTCCACAAGTTTTATTTTTTTTTGAAGTTACATGAAAACCGACACCATGCGAGACCTCTCATCACTCAGAAATGGTTAGATTAATTATTAGGAATATTTTTAGAGGTTCTTGAATAGGGTTTCACTTGTTTAAAAAATTTAATTAAATGCTGGCGTTTTTACGCCAGGCAGGTGCACTAGTATTTTATTAATTTGTTAATTAAGTTGATTTTGAATTTCGAAATAGGTGGCAAACCCTCTTCAAACACACTCTTATTAAAATATTTCATAAAATTTTTTAGTCAAATGGATTTTAACTTTTTGAAAAGATGGCAACGGTCTTAAAGAATATCTTCATAATAAATCCTTTTCGAACTCCCTTCATTTGACACCCACATTATTGTACTATTTTATTTAACCTATAAATTAATCGATTTTATTAAAAAAAAGTTATTTAAAAATACTTTCGGCGCAAATTGTTTTGGAACCTTTGTTGTGTTTTGTAATATTTTATTTAACTTATAAATTAATTGATTTTAAGTATTTTAAAATATTCAAGAAATATCTGATATTTTAATCCAGGTCATAACTTATCCGAGTGCTAAATTTCATTGAAATACGTCCAACCCTTTTGAAAGAGCCACAAACATCCTCACTCACAAATTTTCACGTTTATAATATTAGTAAGATTGATAATAGCATATTTTTGACCAGCTAGTTTCTAAGTCGCTTATTGGGTGTTTCAGGATAATGAAAGCGCAGGAGCTGAGAGTGACACAGTCTTTATTTTCGAGATTTAGTCCAGTTTTGATGTGCTTGCCCTAATACGGGTTTTGTGGTCCATCTTCTGTTTAGCGAGGCCGATGTCTAATGTATTTCGCTGAGCAATTGTTGGGTGCCTTAATTTTTGTCGTCCGTCAAAGTCAGTGTGATATTCTATTAGTAGAACCTTCTGGTGTTTAGCCACTCTCGTTAAGGCTCCATAGAGTGGCCTGCCTACGTTAATGTGTCTACTGACAGCAACACCCCAATCTCCACTAATACGGTCCATAGGCACTGAAATGCTTGTCTTTTCCGTTAAGAAAAAGCTGGCAAGTAGAGGTCTGTATCCACATATTTGGATTTAACAGCTTACTTGGATTTAGCATCTACAAGATATTTATAACGGAAGTACATGTTTGGAAGTCTTCTTGAGCTTTTCAGAAACAAGGTGGTAAGGCTTCTAGGTCAGATGTCATTTGGCTTCGTTTAGTATAAATAACACTTTCGACATTGTCCACGTTTTGAGGATGTGCGAAGCTCGAAGCTTAGCCCTGAAATATGCTTGATTTTAGGGACTTCATTGCCTATTTGTCGGCCGCTGTGGTGTAGTGGTAAGCAGTGCGCGCTTCTACTCCGCAACGCCTGGGTTCAAGCCCTGGTCAAAGCACCATTGCAAAAAAATATAGAAAAAAGGTTTTTTCTTAACAGCGGTCGTCCCTCGGCAGGCAATGGCAAACCTCCGAGTGTATTTCTGCCATGAAAAACAGCTTCTCATAAAAATACAATCGCCGTTCGGAGTCGGCGTAAAACTGTAGGTCCCTCCGCTTTGTGTGACAACATCAAGGCGCACGCAACAAATCGGAGGAGAAGCTCGGCCAAACACTAACATATGTGTAAGCGCCAATCTATTATTATTATTATTGCCTATTTTGCCTTTATTTTGCTAATATTGTCTTCTGACACTATTGACCGCCTAAACCTAGAGTTACCAGTGAAGAACTACACTACTAGGCACTACATTGGGGTAGGTAAGCTTTTCTAGTGCAGCAACCTGTATTTAAATACTTTACAGAAATCGGAAAATCAAAAGTGTATGCATAGCTCCTGGTAGAACGCATCACATTCAACCCATTCGTCAATAAATTTACTAGATCCTTACAACAAGCATTCTTTACCTCCCTCCCCCTTACCCTGCAATGAATCATTTTCTTCGGGCATGAAATAGCAGTTTTCAAGATTGTCATGTTTTCTTAAGCCGATTGTCGAGAGATCTTTGGCAAATGCTTAAATCTTCCGCAAAATCTTTCTTGTCATTCCTTAGAACAGCATATTATATGGTCATGTATCGAAGGCAAAAACGCTGTAATTTCCAAGTGCTTCTGCTGCCAAAGACTTTGCGACCATGTGACTTTTTGTGCCCGCACTGTAACTATCATCAAGCTTTATAAAACCCAGTGTCGTCTGTAGCGGAGCTTTCGTAAAGAATTGAAGAGAAAGTCTCATAACGACCAAGCACTATGCGCTTTAAATATGTATTCATATGTAGTTATCTATGTACTTTCAGATTAATCACAAAGCATTTTAGAAATTAATCAATTACTTACATTGCTTATTTGTTCAAATTGATACATACGTAATTTTACAATTCCCTTACTTAATCAAACCGCATCATATCATTACAATATTACAAGGCGTATTATTGTTATTATTTGCTAGAAAAATAAGTCCCTCGCCGTTATATCTAAAAATGAATTGCCGCTTAGATAAATTTGCTGATATTCATCAATCTATAAAATCGATTTAAACCAATTTACACTAAAGCAGAAATTAATGAGTACCATTCTTGAGTAAGTTAGGCATTTGAGTAATGGAGTAAAATGTGTATATGCCGTTTGTTCGCAGCACTTCACAATCATTACTAAGTAAATTGTATATTCAATAAATTGAAATGAATATATTATGAGCTACAAAACTATAAAATTTAGTTGAACAGCGGAACAAAAAAAAAAACAAAATTCAATAAAAATTAAACGCAACTTAGAATAAAAAACTAAAAACAAAAACGCAAGACAATAATTTAGCGAGTTCAAGGTAGTCCACGCAATATTTGTATGTATGTAGCACTCTTCGGCAGCAATCAAATTATTATCATCATTAAACCCTGTTCACATTAAAATTAAAGGTCAAACATAAATCTGGTAATAAATAAATACATACTTATATACAATCATACACATATGTACGTTTGTAGTTACCTAATTCATTATGCTTGCGTATTAGGTATTTATGCGGTTCATCCAACTTTTTATAGCAAAAAAAATGTTTATTATTGTTTGCTTTTTTTAAGTAACAGTAGACCCTACGGGTAGCCTAATTTTCATACTGTGATATATGGGCCGTTCCATGCCAAAATGGACGGGGTTCACACTATATGTGTTTGATTTGTTTAAAATTTTTAGGGATGGACATGATAAATAAATGTGAAAATTTGTAAATTTGTAATGTAGGTACTCATTTTACTCAACTTCGGTGTAAACAAAATTCATAACTCAAATTATTGTAGAGTGCACCCCGTAATACTATACTTAAATATTGCGCAATACTCAGAGCTACCATTTCGTTAATCTTTTTTTTTTTTTTGAAATGGCATATTTTCAAAAAAAATTTTTTCTTTATCAAAAAATTTGTATGTGAAAAATTTTTCAAGAACAAATTGTTTAAATATTTCTCTTCATAGAGAATTTTGATGTGTATATGTGTGATTTTTT
Organism: Rhagoletis pomonella; assembly: GCF_013731165.1. Classification (NCBI taxonomy): domain Eukaryota; kingdom Metazoa; phylum Arthropoda; class Insecta; order Diptera; family Tephritidae; genus Rhagoletis; species Rhagoletis pomonella. Next base: position 20,651 of record NW_023460718.1, on the reverse strand, counting down.
TTTAACTTTTTTCCTCCCCGTTCTCGAGATATTTGGAAAACTATTATTTTCATAAAAGTTTATTTTTTTGTAAAAGTTTAGCTAGTCATGCAACAAGTTTTTGCTATGCAGTATTATAGCCCATTAAATTTTAGTATAATAAAGTGCAAGTTTCAAGTCGCTACAAAATACAGTTGATTTTTAATATTTTTTTGGCGATGCTGGTCATTCTCTTCCATTAAAAAAATTAAAAATCTTAACATACTTTGTATGGCAAAAAATGCGCGACACCATCAATAAAAAAAATATTTTAAATCCACGGTATTTTGTAGACACTAGGGCTTTCGATTATTCGTCTTTATTCCAAAACCGGTTTTCGAGTTATACGAAAAATTGCAATTTGAAAAAAGCGGAAAAGCGGTTCCCTATTTTAAAATTAAAAAAAACCCAGTTAAACCGGTTTTCATTTACATAGTCTTCATACAGTTCAAATGCTCATGTTGGTATGAAGTCATGACCACCAATTACAATAAAATAGAAATGAGCAAAACAAAGTAAGTTGAAATCTCGTTTAGATCAAAAGTAAAAGAAATTAAATTGAAAAATTCACTTTTGGTCTTATTTTAACTTTTTAAACATATTTTATTGCGTTTTTTCTGACCTTTTTTCGGATGGGAGTAGTGCTATGTCACCGGCGCTGAGTGCTTAGGTGTGCCTACTGCCACTAGGGAGCCTCATGGTTCAATTTATGGTCCCAGCAACATCAAGAAGAGTTTTTCGAATAGCGGTAGCCCCTTGGCAGAGTGTACTTCTACCATAAAAAATCTTCTTCGGAGGTTAAGAAGCAGAACACGAATTGGAAGAGAAGCTCGCCCAAACGCGTAGCAAACGTTTAAGTGTTAAACAATCATTTATTTATTATTTATTATGGAGCCAAATATGATATACTGGTCATCCCCAAATAACCTAGAATATAATTTGGTGGCTCCCTTAAACTGGAAAAAGCCTTGAAAACTTCAAAAAACTTTTATTGGGAGGTCTAGATTTGTATGATATAAAAAAAACGGTTTATTCAATATTCGAAAAATCAAAATTTCAAGAAAAAACCGCTTATAGATATCCAAAAAGCCGGTGGAAAAACCGAGTCAATCACCCTCAACTTTTTGTACAAAGTTTGAAATGTGGTCTCATATGGTGTTTTTTTTTTATAACTATATATGTATATATTAAGCAATATAGCCAAATCTGGTCAAAATAAGACGAGTCTATTATTTCTGCCACCAGTGTATATGTAGGTATATAGTATATAAGTGCACATAAAATAAAATATAATCATTTATATATATATATATATATATATATACTTATACATCCATACAACATAAGTTTAAATGTAAACAAATCTGGGTAGGGAAAAAATTACGCAAATCAATTCAAATACGTAACGTAAAAGCAGAAGCGCACCTGTTAAGCAAAAAATTAGTCTAGTCTAGGATGAATATGGCAACAGTGGCAAATAAACATGCTACTAACATCCTGTTCGATTTTGTACGAGCCAGAATGTACTCCAAAGAAAATAATTGTACTCCATTGTTTTGCTTTGGAGAACGAATGCGAGGAGAGAAAGAATAGTCAGCCGCTTAAAAAAGGTTTATTTGTTCGATAAGATTCGAGCTACGGAGCTTATGAACGCCATTGTCATTACCATTACTATTACCATTACGATAACCATTTCTCGTACTCTTACCAAAACCACTATTATTACCACTACCATTACCATTACAATTACTATAATACTACCATTTCTATTACTATTATCATTACAATCACCATTACGATTACCATTACCAGTGAATGAACAAATCACATACAAATCGAAAGCATAGAGCCTATGCAATGTGTTAAACAGATGAGTGGAAATTACTAGCAATAACTGCCAACCCGATGGTAGGCCAGGAAAAAATGGAAAACCAAACATTTTCACATTCTATAGGCTTAATACTTTAGTTTGGTATATAATTTGTTCATTAAACAAATGAGTACAGAATCAGAAAAAAATACTAATAATTTTTGAATAGTTAATTAAAAATATCCTGGCCAGGACTTTTTCAGCCAACCCACTCGTAAAATATTTATTAACACGTTAAATTTCATAGAAAAAAGATTTCATCCATTAAACAGGCGGGCGAAGGTCGTCTTAGACTATTTGTTTTGTTCTATGTATAAAATAAAGACAGCCACGAAAATTATAAAATTTTACAAATGATTTTAGAAGTCGCAAAAAAATCTAAAAAATTTTGACTTTCACCATAACTCAGCGAATTTACTAAATTACATTAATAAGTTTAAATAATATGTAAAATTTCTCAAATTTCAGGTCAAAAATTTTGATTTTCTTAAACCTGACCCTAATGCATACTTATGTATGTACATATACAGTATTGGCCACAACAATAGCACCTCCATTTCAGAGTGATTGTTTGCCCCTCATGTTTATTTATTTATTTTTAAGAATTTTTAATTAAAATACAGTATATTCTCTAACAAAACTTATATAAACCAAAGATTGAAACTTTTTTAAAGACTACAAAAAAAAATGCAATACATCTCCACCCAAATTTCAAACTTTTTTCTCAGAAGCGCTAGATCTTTTTTGATTACACAGTTTTATAGCCCACTCAATTTTAGTCCAATAATGTGTAAGTTTCAAGTGGCTAAAAACTACCGTTGATTTTTTAGAATTTTTTTCGCCGAAGGTATTGCGGGTTTCTTCCATATAAAAATAAATTGTGTTTATTCGTTATATGGAAGCGAATGCGACAAAAAAGTTCTAAAAAATTAACGGTAATTTTCAGCCACTTGAAACTTGCACATTATTAGACTAAAATTGAATGGGCTATAAAACAGTGTAATCAAAAAAATTTTAGCGCTTCTGAAAAATTCTTAAAAATAAATACATAAACATAAGTGGCAAACAATATCACTTTGAAATGGAGGTGCTATAGATATGTCCAATACTGTATGTGTACCTATGTACGTTAGGGTGGTCCAAAGTAGTAAAGACGGAATTGTAATGCTCCCACCCACTAGGATTGTTCTATATCGAAAAAAGCATACCCCTATTGTTTTATTTTGAAATCAAAAAATATTTAGAGGTCGCTCAAAGCGCTCAAAGTTTTCCATGTATTTTTATATAGGAAAAATAAATTTTGTCGTAGAAATTGTATAGAATTCTGGAAAGTCAATATTTTTCGATCGGAAAACTCTGGTTATCTTCAGGAGACTTTCAATAATAATACCCAATTGTCATTTAACCATTTTTAAATACTAACGATTTTTTATTGGTCGCCCCATTGCATTTTCGGGGTTTTTGTGGGCTTTTGGCGGACCTATAAATTGTAGTTGCAATTTTCATTGCAAATGGTTAAATAAACAATTATGTATTATTACTGGGATTCTCCTGCAGATAAATAAACATAGTTTTCTGGTAGAAAAAAATTTTTGGTTTTTAACTATTCTATACCATTTCCACGAAAAGTTGTTTTTCCCCATATAAAATAAGTGCATGGAAAACTTTGGGCGCTTTAAGCGACCTCTAAATATTTTTTGATTTTAAAATAAAAAAAATAAGGGTATATTTTATCGGTATAGAACAATCCTAGGGGGTGAGAGCATACAAATTACGACTTTACTTTTTCCCCCACATGCATTTTTGGGCCACCCTAATGTACATACCTAATAAACACAAAAACGAGGGTGGCATCGAATCGAATTCGAGACGAACTCGAGAAAATAAATTTCTCGAATATATTTTTTGGGCTCGTTTCGAATTCGAGGCGAGCTCGAGTAAATCAGTTTTCTCGAAAGATTTTTTTTTGTATTCTTAAACGCTATTGTTTATTTAAGTTTATTGAATCCTTTTATTAATAAATATACAGGAAGTGAAAAATTTATTTTTCAAAAAATAAATTCGAAAAATAAATATCATAGAATCGCCAACAATTCGAAAAACTAGTAATACTCGATTCGCTAACGATAGGTGACTCTCCTACGAATTCGAATTCGCCGATCTATCGCTGCGAAGTATCGTCTCGATAATTCTATCAGAGGCTCATTCCATCTCAAATCATTCAGGCCGGCGGAAAGTGAATTTAAGTTTGCGATAAAACTCACAGGGATTGTTCCTTGAACAATTTAAGGAGACACGTATTTTTTCTTTTTGCTCAGAAATGCGAATTTTTCGAATAATGAATTTTTTTCTTTTTGAGTACGAACGCTTCTTTTTTCCTCTCTTAATAGCAACTTTTGATGAAATCGTTTATAACTGCCGCAAAAAAGCAAGGATTTTAAATCTGCTAGCATCATATAAGTGCATTTTCAGAAAAAAAATCATAACTCGAAAATGACGAATTTTAGCATATTGCTACTCGTACTGGAAATAGTTTATACTATTCCCCAATAGACAAAAAAGTTTGAGAGAAAAAAAAGATGTGGCAATTTGAAAAAAATCAATTTGAAAAAAAAAAA
>NW_023460718.1:0-11145 GCF_013731165.1 Rhagoletis pomonella | reverse complement strand
GTGAGTTTTATCGCAAACTTAAATTCACTTTCCGCCGGCCTGGGTGATTTGAGATGGAATGAGCCCAGAGAAAACGAGATCGTCTCGAATTCGAGGCGAATTCGTTGTGTTTATTGGGCGCATACAAGTACATAAGGCTTTTGGTATAAGTAATTTCGAGCTTAAAAAAGCTTTAAAATCTTTAATAATCAAAAGCATTAATGTACTTAGTTCGTAATCATTAGCTGCCAAAGCCCAATTATTATGGGAAAACATTTTTTTTTTTATTCCTTTCAGATAAATAATTACATATATGCCACAAAACTATACGCAATCAACTACTGCAGCGGCCCACTTCTACAAAGGTACATTCATAAATTTGTGTTGTTTATGTACATACGTGCATACTTTATAAACTTTGTTTAAACAACTTGCCACATAAACAACACAGAGTACTCGTCACTTCATCAACATTTCGGTAAACGTCCTTTTCATCTAAGCGCGCTTGGGCTGTTCATCTGTCAACGTGGTAATTAAACTTCATCAACAAGCGCATTTCCTCAAAAACTTTGCCGACAATCACTTATTGTTGCTATTGAATCCATATACATATTTATTGGTGTTTTTTGTGTTGTTGCTGCCGCTGCTGATGTTGTGATATTCAAATTTTGGTTGGCCAATAAATTGGTGTTTGTGTTGTTTCGCAGCATGTTTTAGTACTTTGCTGTCAATAAATACATATGTAGGCATACATATGTGTAACTAAACAAGTGGAGCAGCAACGGCATGCAACAAACGCTTAGCTATAAACATGCATACGTGAAATATGTTGCGCGTTTGGTTTGACTTTAAAAAGGGCGTGCGAACGTGCAAAATCCGTCAACACCTAATCACACACTCCACCGCTACCCATAGTGTCAGCAACATTTGCCACTATTGTTGTTGCAAGCGCAGCATGTATGAATATGCATTACGGTGGAGCAAAAAAAATTTAGATTTCGAAATTCTTGTGGTGCGGAAAAGTTGCATAACATGATCTCATGGTTGACCCTGTTAAACCGTTTTCCGATCAGTTAATATTTACGGTCGCCCCAAGAGCCTTAATGTTTTGAAACATTTCTCAAATTATGGTTCTTTTATCATTGGTTTTAAGATTTTGAGTATACTGTTTTGAAGCTCAATAAATTTTAGTACCCACCCACTCGTTCATAAAATATCACATTTATAACACTGTACGACATTTTTAGGTACCATCCAAAGGCCTTTCGAGGGGAACATGAACAGGGAAGAAACATGAAGGAAAAGTGCACAATTTTTCTCAACAATGCTTCTAACCCATGTTCCTTCATTTTTTTTTTTGTTTGAACCAAAGCGAACCAAATCGCACCCAGCGGCCGTTTTTGGTAAAAATGGATGGCAAAAATGAATTGCGGATTCAGATTGCTCGTAGCCAAAAACCCCCAGAAATTATGGTATAAATATTTGCATTTAAATAAATTTTAATTGCTTTAGAAGCTGCTCTGCGACCACCAACTTCAATTGGAAAAAGCCCCTAAAATCGCCAACCTGAGAAAACTAAGAAATTACTTTTTTATATACAATCCAAACTTTCAGAAAAACTTGGTTTCATCGACTCCCCAGCGGAGTGCCGAACAGTGTAATATTAGTAGCATTTCATTTACCTTGATTTTAAATTTCAAAATTGGTGGCAATGCTCGTCAAAAACATTTTCGAAATACATTCAGCTTTCTTAAAACCGCTCTCGTTTGATAGCCATGTTAAAATATTCTGGATTCTTATTTAAATTGGTTAAAATTTTATGAGCAGGTGCTAACTCTATTCAAAAATATTCTCGAAAAAATATCCTTAAATCTCTCATGTTTGACACAGAAGTTTATCAATATGTATATATCATTTGACGTGTTAATTAAATTCATTTTGCATTTCTAAACAGGTGGCAACCTACTTCCAAATTATTTTTTTGGGTTTTAACTTCTTAAATAGGTAGCCACCCTTTTCAGAAATATAATCAAAATATTTTTAGAAAATATTTTACAAAAAGAACAAAAGAACCACCATTCGAAACTTTGACGCTCTTGTTACGCAACTTTTCCGCACTATTAAATTGTCAAAATCGAAAAATTTATTTTTTTCGCTCCACCCTATTGTACATATGTATGTTTGCATGTATGTATTTACATACATATATTTCTGTGCCACATGTTGCTCCATGCTCAATGCCTAATCAACCGCTAAGCGCCGCTGACGAAGTAAGCAGGCCACCAACGTAGTCTGTCAGCCACTTGAACGCAGTTCGCTATTTACGCCCCAAACCATCGCCTCTTTCTTCCAGCGAAACACTCATATCCATGCAGATTTGTAGTTGTGTGCTGCAGTCGCCATCAGAAAGGATCCGCTGTAATTAGTCATTATGTCGTCATACAAAATGCATCCAACAATGCAACAAGTAGGTCAATGGGAATTTAATTTTTTGGGAGTAATTTGTCGTACTTGAGCGGATGTGTGACAGGCGATGGATCTAAGAGGTTGCTGATTGAGCTTTAGATATGAACTGGTATAAATTTTAACTGTCTTGATTTTTCAATTAATTTTCTCCAATAGATTCTATAACCTAAGCCCTTTCTCTTGAAAAAAATTATTAGATACATATGTGTATATTTTTAAATGTTGCAGAGAAACTTTAGCAATATTTATGTTGCGCGAAAGTAGTTACAACGAAAATACGATAAAAACTAATTTGTTCCATAATTATGACCAGTGTTGCCATTTTAGTCGTTTTCCGGCTAGATTTAGCCGGTTGCAATAGCAAACAGCCGGAGAAATTTCGGTCTAGCCGGAAGCCGATTTGTTAGCCGTTTTGCAAAAAAAATTAGCCGTTTTTAGCCGATTTTGCTATTTCTTTGTTTTCTTAAAATTCAAATATATATGTTTCCCTTTTTGAATAAGCGACCCAAAATCTGTTAGAAATGGCTACTAGCGTTATCGTGGAGGCAGGGTTATATAAAATTAGGCCGATTTCGAATATTTTTATTTTAAACAAATATTTTTTTTTCTAAAGAAGGCCGTAACGGGGACTTTCTTCATAAAATGTTTGTTATCAATGACTTAAATTTAAGCGTGAAGTTTTATTCGCAAACTTAGAAAATAACAAATTGTTTACTGTTTGCTTAACAGGCGTTTGTGTTTGGATATACTGCCAAGAATAAATGTTACAGGTATTGTCTTCGCAGATAGCGTATATTGAGTTCTGCCTTAATTACAAAACTTGCCCACGCTTAAAGTTTTAAGGCAAGGGAAAAATGTATATTTTCAAGCACTACGTACACATATGGGCTTATTTAAACTAACTTTTTTTTTCCTGAGAACTTATTTAAATTCCAAAAACCGAAGGCCAACTTGAATTAAAAGAACCAGCACTGAAATGCATAAAAATGAAAGTAAAAGAGCACAAATTTCTATGTAAAGCAAAACTCTCTAGGAAGACAATAGGTTTGTTCGTCGAAAATTCAGCGAAAATTATCACTCAAAATATCAGTTAGTAAGAAAAAATGCTCCCAAATTCTCTCTCAAGTAGAGAAACTTGCAAATTTCTGCACGAACGCAAATTTGCAGGAACTTGCAAGTTTCTCTGCCAGCTAGTGTCCACGGTTGCATTTAAAACATAAGAAATTTTTATAGAATTTTAAAGTTCTTTCAGCGGGACAAAAAACAGGATCTACATGTATATTTCTTGCTAGTCCGACTTTCTTCAACATACGTTTCAATTTCTTTGCCGTACTAACTGTCGCGTTTCCTATTCGACTCTGGTTGAGATTGCGTTACGAGTACGTTTCAAATCATTGGAATTAATTAAACTAATTAAGTAGACAAGTATTTACTCAAATTTTTTATTATAAATCGCTCAAGTTTGTAAATTTTTAAATTTGACGAACCTGTTTATTCAAATTATTGTCGACAAAAAATGCAACCATGTGCCACATTCATATGTTTTTTATAATTGCAAATTCTTGCCGTAAAACTTTTTCCAGCTTGAATTTGTAACTCCTCCCCAAGAACTAGTCTTTCTACTTATGATTTATTTAAATAAAACATGTGAAATTTAGTTGAAACAGTTTAGCCGGTTTTTTTGCCAATCTAGCCGGTTGGCCCAGAAAGTTCTGGCAACACTGATTATGACATGAAATTCAGCTTTTTGCTTTTACAACATTCTAAAGTGAACAAATTTTTTTGTTTTTTGCCGAACAAATACAATCTTTAAATTGTTCTACAGGAATAATCAAAATACTTCCTTAGCAAAAAAATTATTCCACGAAAATATGGGCCAAATATAGTAAAACTGCGTTTTTAGTTTCTCTTTCTGACGTAATGTTTTTTTAAGGTCTGTGTAGTTTCAAAGATATGACTACTTCCAAAAATTATTCAAAAAATTCATAGCAATGTGCATTAACAATATGGGCTTTTTTTTAGCAAATAAAGTTAGAAGGACAAATTCGAGGATTTGGTCGAGTGTATATTAGTCCTTAACATATATATATTTTTTTCAAAAATAATTATACAATATTTCCAGAATGCTCAAGGAAAAACTTTCAAGAACTACTCGTCCTTATGCACCAAAAAATTTAATCGTCTATTATTCGGAGTTGGAATTCGCTCGAGCCTTGTTTTCCTTACTAAGCCCATAATAGAGGCGAATCCAATGGTATTGCTAGGTAAAGTCTTATTGAGCAATGGCAAACTTGGTTAATTTAAAGATATAATGGAGAGTTTTTGCAGTGGTTTCAGTGGCCAAACCACATTCAGATGGCTTGTGAACGGGCGACGATCTGCCTTATGGATGCAACTTAACAGTGCGGTGTCGGATCGGGTGCGGATTCACCACAGGCCAGGTAAGGCAAATCTTGGAGAAGATCCGCATAAGAAGCATCGACATACAAAATCACCGAGAATATCTTGGATAACACCTTGGCACCCTATTCGACGTTTGTGTCGAATTTTGCTGAGCACAGGACTGTAATACCAGAGATTATCGATAAGTGATGGATAGTGCAGCAGTAAGGGTACAATTTTCTTTGATCAATAAAGGCGCTCACTTGACTAAACAAAATAAATTGGAAGGGACCAGATTAAATGAAAAATATTTCATACGTACATATATGGAGATCATGGCGAATTCATATAAGGTGGAAGCGGTAGTACAAAAACAAAAACTTACATGTATTTTGCTTTTGCTTTCGGTACACAAATGTCAAATTTCAGCTATCCTTCGCTCAAGGAGGAAGAAGTAAAGAAAATTTCAACACTCTCACTTTCTCGCCCACTCATAAGAAATTTGTGCCAACATGTGTACCGGGGCGAATCAAATCAGCTGATCTAGCAACACAACTTTATATGAAGTGGCCTTGTATGGACATTTCTTTGTTAATTTATTGTATTCTTGATATTCACATATCGATAAAAAAAAAATATGGCACACCTTGTATAACCTTCGCGCACAACTCTATTGGGAAAAGGCGCGCTGGTATCACAGACTGTATGGCGCTTGTTTTAATTAGTATATAAGGATATCGTCGTTTAAAGTACAAAAGCGCGTATCGTCATTCTGCAAAACCGCGTAACTGACATTGGCTGCAAAAAATTGGATTTGCTCACACAAGCTCTTGGTTGAATCCTTACCCATTCCAAAACCATTTTGAAATATGAGTGTTTTTACGCTCTAGAAAATAATTTCTACTACTTCACATACGCGGTTTTGCATTTTGTTGATACGCGGTTTTGCACTTTAAACGACGACGATATGTACAAAACTTGCGAAAAATGAAACCTTGTCGCAGATTGTTCAAAAATGATTACAAAAAGAGAGTGTTGGAGGACACTGGCAAAAACTGAGTATGAAACGAGCAAAAAAGTTGACTGATTGAAGGAAAGCCCCATAACTGGGCTCCTTAATAAACGACTCCCTCACAAAAGGATAAAATGTTATCAGTAGAGTCGGAGTTACTATATTCTTTCAGAAGCTCCAGCTATAACATCTGTACCAACTTCCAAACCACTACTAAAGAGGAAGAAGAACGGAAGGGAACCAATGAATGCAACCAGAAGGTTCGCGAGGAAAAACGCTCTGTTACCACAACAAAAATCCTAACAACTTTGGCACCTTGCATCCCAGGGTTTTAGCCCAGCTCGGCGAACTGTCTAAAATCTCATCTATCCAGAAGCAGACCATAGGTAGCCCGTGAAATTTCCATCATTTTCTTATCTGGTGATATTCTTTCAAGACTGCTTAATAGCCCAGCGAATACCTGCGATACCGTTGTGACCTTTAACCCAAATAAATTGCACAGCGAACCTTATTTCTGCCTGGTTTTGATGTTAGTTTCCTGATGGAATAGGTTCCACTCGTACGCCGCATCAGTATGCCGCAGTTACCATAGCTGTAAGAGAACGCTATAGATATCTACAGGTAGTTGGCTGATCTTTGCATTCTCTCTTGTCATTGTAGCATAGAACCGGGTAGAACCATAGGCAGTTTCATTCGTCAAAAAAATGACGTATGTATGTATGTATCAAATTTATAAAAAGATTTACTCTGTGGGTAGCTCTTAGACAAAGAAGTATAAGACAGAACTTTCCTCTTTCGAGAGAAATTTCGTACAGGTTTATGTAAACATTCTTATTGATTTTGATATTAATAATTTCAAAATACCGCTCAGTAGATGGCGAGTTTAATGCCAGGTCAGCCCAGTTTTCTTTATTTCAAATTCCAATTATTCCAAATTTCGTGGCACGCGCTTGCCTTGTTGCCGCAGCTAGCTAGCATCCTTCCTGGCGCGCCATCGCCCGCTTTGATGTTGATTAATTGCGATTGATGTTGATTGATTTTTATTGGAAATATTGATAAAATTGAATTGAAATTAATTAGCGTGAAAATTTCACGCAAGCAATGCTGTTTTAAATACATTATTTGCTGTTTTTTTGTTGTTTTTGGTGTATTTGCTATTGTTATTGCGTTGCGGTATGTACTCGTACAATATGTATGTATATGAAGTAAATAGTACAAGTACTTGTCTAATGCCCGAGCAAAGTATTGGCGCTGTGTGCCATTGCCGCTTGTTGGCCTTCTGTTGTTGGCTGAATGCTGGGATGCCGCTGGGTTGACTTGACGTTGTTTGTTAGTTTTTCAAGTTTTCACCGGTGAAAATTTTTTAAATGAAAGTAAACAGACACCACCAGACGTTGTACATACATATGTAGCTTCCATATGTTCGCGGTGAGCACAAATGCACACGCTAGCGTACATACATACATACATATGTAGATGTTTGAAGTGTTTGGAGCAGCGCACGTGCATATGTGTCGTCGAGCCATTTTACGCCAGGATATTTGTACTTTTGCCATTGGCCGTTCGCCTGGCGACGATTTACACCCATTTGTTGTAGATACAAAGTAATTTGATGTTTATTTTTGCTGTGTAAACATGCTTTTAGGCAAAGTATTATTAGATACCCTCTGAAAATTCTCCTTTATTTCTGGGAGGGTAATTTCCATATTTCATTTTGAGGTTCTTATTGTGTTCGTTTCTGTTTTCAAATGATATCGAATTATCGCGAAAGTACTTTAAAAATTATCATTACTATTACCATTACTATACCACTACCATTACCAGTACTATACCACTACCATTATACCATTATACTACCATTACTGTTATCATTACCACTACCATTATACCATTATACTACCACTACTGTTATCATTACCACTACCATTACCGTTATCATTACCACTATCATTACCGTTATTATCATAATAACTATCACCATTAACCTTACCAATACTATTTCCATTACCATACTAATACCATAACCATTACCAGTGTACTAACCATTACCATCACCATTACAATTACCATTATAATTACCACTCCCACTTCTTCTTCTTCTTTTTTGGCGCTGTAACCGCCTAAGCGATTTTGGCCGAGTTCAGCAAAGCACGCCAGTCATTTCTCCTCTGTGTCAACTGACGCCAATTGGAAACGCCAAGTGACGCCAAGTCCTTCTCCACCTGATCTTTCCATCGCAGTAGGAGCCTCCCTCTTCCTCTGCTACCACCAGCGGGTTCCGAGTTGAATACTTTCAGAGCTGGAGCGTCGGTGTCCATTCGAACGACATGACCAAGCCAGCGGAGCCGCTGTATTTTAATTCGCTGCATTATGTCCATATCGTTGTAAAGCTCATACAGCTCATCGTTCCATCGTCTGCGGTACTCACCGTCGCCAACGCGAAAAGGCCCGTAAATCTTCCGCAAAATCTTTCTCTCAAACACTCCAAGAGCCGCCTCATCGGATGTTGTCATTGTCCATGCTTCTGCGCCATATACCAGCACGGGCATGATGAGTGACTTATAGAGCGCGGTTTTCGTACGTCGAGAGAGGACTTTACTAGAGACTTAGAGGACTTTTACAACAGTGACGTGGGTGCCAAGGCGCGAGTGTGCTGAGTGTTTGTTTGATGACAGGAGATACTTCGTCTTGTCCTCGTTTACCAACAGACCCATTCGCTATGGCGTATTGTGAATACCTGGTCTATGGCGGATTCGCCAGGTCTAAAGCCACACTGATAAGGCCCAATCAGTTCATTGACGGTGGGCTTCAGTCTTTCACACAATACGCTCGATAAGACCTTGTAACCTATGCTTAGAATGCTGATCCCGCGGTAGTTAGCGCGAATGGCGGGGTCCCCTTTCTTGTGGATTGGGCAGAGCACACTTAAATTCCAGTCGTCGGGCATGCGTTCATCTGACCATATTCTGCACAAGAGTTGATGTATGCACCTTATCAACTCCTCGCCGCCGTACTTGAATAGCTCAGCTGGCAGGCTGTCAGCTCCAGCGGCTTTGTTGTTTTTCAGCCGCGTTATTGCTATACGTACCTCGTGGTACGTCGACTCCGTCATCATCGACTGCGGGCTCGGGTTCTTCTTCTCCACAACTTTCCGTGCTGCTACCATTTAGTAGGGCGGAAAGTGTTCCCTCCATAATTTAAGTACGCTCTGGACATCAGTTACTAGGTCGCCATTATTGTTCTTACAGGAGTGCGCCCCGGTCTTTAAACCTTCCGTAAGTCGCCTAACTTTCTTGTAAAATTTTCGGGCATTCCTCCTGTCGGCCAGCATTTCAAGCTCTTCGCACTCACGTATTTCGGCCTCTCTCTTCTTGTTGCGGCAAATACGTCTCGCTTCCCTCTTCAGATCCCTATAGCGGTCCCACATAGCGCGCGTTGCGCCCGATCGCAGCGTGGCCTTGTAGGCGGTATCTGTTTTCTCTGCAGCTTTTGACACTCCAGTTGTTCTCTCGGGCTCGCTGAAATCCGACTACTTCTTCGGCGGCGGTACTTAATGAGCGGGAAATGTGGTGCCACTGCTCGCATATGTCGGTTTGTTGAAGAGTGCTCTCTGAGAGTAGGTGTGAGAGTCGAGTAGCGAAAGCGCTGGCTGTCTGTTGTGATTGCAGCTTTTCGACGTTAAGCTTTCCTTGCATATTTGGGCGCACATTTTTTGCTGCAAAGAGGCGGGTGCGTATCTTGGCTGCAAAAAGATAGTGGTCCGAGTCGATGTTTAAGCCTCGGAGTGTGCGTACGTCTAAAACACTGGAAGCGTGCCTTCCGTCTATCACCACATGATCGATTTGGTTTCTCGTTTTTCGATCCGGAGACAGCCACGTGGCTTGATGGATCTTTTATGCTTGAACCTAGTACTGCATACTACCATGTTTCGGGCCCCGGCGAAGTCGATCAGCGTCAATCCGTTGTCGGACGTTTCGTCGTGGAGGCTGAATTTTCCGACGGTGGTTCCAAAGATCCCTTCCTTGTCCACCCTGGCATTGAAGTCCCAAGCACGAGTTTGATATCATGACGGGGGCAGCGCTCGCACGTACGCTCCAAGCGCTCATAGAACAGATCCTTGGATGCCTCATCCTTCTCTTCCATCGGGGCATGGGCGCAGATGAGCGAGATGTTGAAGAATCTCGCTTTGATGCGGATTGTGACCAGTGTTGCCGCGAAACATTTTTAGTGGTAGCTAAATTGCAGCTAAAAAAGGGCTAAAAAAGAGCTAAAAGACGTCGTTGTGGCTAAAAATGGTAGCTAAATTTTTTTACCTACATCTTATATATAAAAATAAGTGCACGTTTTTGGTGTGACCTCATAACTTGAAAACAGCTTGACCGAATTCAACCAAATTTATGTGGCATATTCGATTTATCATGCAGATGGTTTATGCGAAGTTTTCCCGAATTCGGAAGAGGGGGCGTGGCACCACCCATACTAACTAAAATATAAAAATAAGTACACGTTTTTGGTGTGAGCTTATAACTTAAGAACGGCTTCACCGAATTCAACCAAATTCGGGCCATCATGCAGATATTTTATGTGGAGTTTTCCCAAATTTGGAAAAGGGGCGTGGCATATGTATGTATCTTATGTATAGAAATAAGTACACGTTTTTGGTGTGAGCTTATAACTTGAGAACGGCTTCACCGAATTCAACCAAATTTTTACGGCATATTCAGGTTATCATGCAGATGGTTTATGTGAAGTTTTCCCGAATTCGTAAAAATGGGTGTGGCACCTTCCATACTAACTAAAATTTTTTTGTTGTATATCTCTTGAAATATTTGTGGTAGAATACTGGAAGTTGGTATAGAGGTATAACAAATAATTCCATACTCATGGATAAAAATGGGCAGTATTGGAAAAGAGGGCGTGGCACCTCACATCTTATATATAAAGAATAAGTGCAAGATTTCAACCAAATTTATACGGCATAGCCGGGCTATTATGCAGATGGTTTGTGTTAAGTTTCCCCGAATTCGGAAAAGGGGGCGTGGCACCACCCATACTAACAAAAATTTTCATCTGGTATATCTCTTGAAATATTTGTGGTAGATTACTGGAATTGGTAGCTTTACGTGGCCTGTTCAAGAGTTGGAATTCCAAATTGTTTATTTATTCATACCCAAAATGGAAAAACAAAAAATGTTGTATATCCAAATCTGTTGGATTAAGATTTAAAATAAAGAAACAAAAATTTTGAAATAAAATAAATGATAAATTTTCATATAGAAAAATTCCAGGACTTTTCATTCGTTTTT